>NW_027069703.1:993049-1004955 GCF_002906115.3 Quercus suber | reverse complement strand
TGTTGCACCATTTCTAATCCCACGTGAATCAATGGAGGACATTGAGATTAATGGATATTACATACCCAAGAAATCACGAGTAATGATAAATTCTTGGGCTATTGGACGAGATCCTTATGTGTGGTCGGATAATGTGGAAGAATTTTATCCTGAAAGGTTCATAAATAGTAATATAGACCTCAAGGGACGTGACTTCCAGCTTATCCCATTTGGATCCGGTCGCAGAGGCTGCCCTGGATTACAATTAGGGCTTACGACTGTCACTTATGTTCTCGCTCAGTTGCTGCATTGTTTTGATTGGGTGCTCCCTAATGGCATGTTGCCTAATGACTTGGACATGGGCGAGAAGTTTGGGCTATCAATGCCAAGAGCCAAGCACTTACTTGCGATGCCAACCTATCGCCTACTTGGTTAAACTTGTAAGATAATTATCATTTAATCTTTAAGAATTTTTCTTAATTATACTTGATGTGTTTTAATGGGAGGTTTTCATCTATCCTTTTTTTTTTAGGTCAAAAGAAAAGGTTCCATAAGAAGAGTTGAAGACATTGCAACACCAAGTTATTTTATGTTACCTCAAATAAAATATTAGCCTACCGTGTTTATTGGATTCAAATGTACTGTTTCCTCCTAAAAATAAAATGTCATAGTTCACAACTTAGAGACTTTTACTAAATGTTTAAAATAATTCGTTAAGATTTTTAGCGACAAGTACCTTTATACAAGTAGTACAATTAGAAGATTTTGTGAATTTCTCAAGTTGGTGTGCAATATCTAAAAATAAAATAAAATAAAATAAAAACTGATTATGGATGTTTATTTATAAATAATGTCAACACCAAATTTTGGCACTCATCCACCAACCTCTAGAATGCTTCACTTGGTTATCAAAGCAACATATTCAACACTAGGCAAAAGAGCATTTCTCACTTGCCTTTACTCCTGATCCTTTACAATTAATGAAAACACTTTGTTCATGGGGATATAGCGGATCCATAAGAAGTATCTGTCCTAATAACAAAGGAAAAGCACTCGTTCAACCCTTGAGAAACCTCATGATGCATTCTTGTTGCTATAGTACTCAAATATGGGGTGTTTGGTTCGTTTGATGTTACAATTTACATTCAATGATGGAGCTAGGAATTTTTCTAAGAGAGGTCAACCTTTGAAAAATATTCTGCGGACTTCATCGCGTTGATTAACAGGATTTTTTTTTATATTACTCGTTATAATACAAGATCATCTTTTGAGGAAACAATAAATGTTTACTTAAGTTAACATATTTAAACTTTTCAATAATAATAATGATTGGTAAACCACTGAGTTGCAAACTTGATAGTGCTAAGAGTGTATTAATGTTTTAATTTGATAATTAAGAACAATCATCAAAAGCATACAACATAAATTGAAACTATCTCTCAACAAATTGAAAACTATGCCTCAACAAATCGTAAATTGTAATGATTCTCATGAAATAATTCTCAAAAACTTATAAACATGTATCGATATGAGAGAGTTATTACACTTGGATAGATGAAAAAACGTGGCATATGAAGCTATTACAAATGAAAAGAGTTACAACTTACAATTGAAGGAATTCGGAACATTGGATAGTTTAGTTACAAAAGGATTTTTTTTCATATAGAGAATTGGTAATGCAATAAACAAACAGAAGTAGCAGCAGCATCTTTTACAACTACTATAGCAAAATACAGACAGATCATTTACACTCTCTCTAGTACTCTACCACAACTTTGAAAAACAAAGGAGCCTTGGTGTAGTAAACATCATAAGCATATCCGAGTTCACACTCAATCATCTTCCAGGCAGTTTTAGAATCACGAAAATAGGAGCGACCGTAACCAATAATAATAGACTCCTTGACCCTCCGATTTTGAAAGAGACATCTAAATATTTGAAACAACATAAATGAATGATTTAGTATTTCCGTAGGTGCTAGCCTGTAAATTTCCGAGCTGATACCAATTTCATCCCGAGAATACATATAAGCTAGCTTTTCCGCCGGCATTAAACGGTCATCATTATTACTATTCATTCGACGTCGTCGCTCCAAATATGCAGTCATTGAATCATAATTTGCTGAATTCAAGGCCCATGTCCTTTCGGCATACTTGATAAACCCAGCCAGAAACACTGGAATAGTTAAAAATGACAGCGAACTGACCTTCCAAGACAAGAAAAAGATGTAGAGTGCCACTCCTGATTGAACAACTAGGTCAAGCAAATGCCTTAACCACAATTGATTGTCTTGTAATGCGTAAGCTGTAATTGTGTCCTGGCCGCCAAGGTGCAACAACAGAAACGGTGCCCAGAATGCTATGAGCTCATTCTGTAATTGGGAATGATTGCAATTTCTGGAGATGACACCTAGTGCAGTAGTTGCCACTGAATCAGCAACTAGGTACGAAAGCCAGAGAAAGACCCTTAACCAAGTTTTAACACTGTATCTTCTGCGACTGCCAAAGTGAAGAAGAGATAGTTGCAAGGTGAGACTAACAAGAACCAACACTCGTAGCTCCCAATCAGTCCAAAATTTCCGCACATGCTCCGGAAACGATGCCGTAAGCCTTCGCGTCTCCAGGAAAACCCAACTGTTAAAAACTTCACCAAGATTTAAATGAAAGCAAATTATTATATGTTGGCAAGATTAGCATATGCCTCAACAAGGTAATAATCACATATGGAAAAAATACTGAAATTTTACTGAAATGAGCTTATCTAATCCAAGTATATATAACTGTATATGCTTGCAATGCCTCAGCCCATTTAAATAAATAAAATATATAAAATAAAAAAAGATAAATAAATAAAGGGTAAGATTTTTAGATTCACAAGAGACCCACCAACACACTCTTAAATAGGGCTGTCCACGGGTCGGGCCGGGTCGGTTTTGGGCCCAACCCGGACTCGACCCGCCGGCGTCGGGTGGGAGGGTGGAGGAAACCGAAACCGACCGCCGGAAAAATCAGTCGAGTCGGTTTCGGGTGAGGGTGAGCGTCGGTCGGGTCGGTCGGGCGCCGGAGTAAAAAAAATCTTCGAAATCTGAAAAAAAAGGTCGCCGGAATCTGAAAAATATCGCCGGAATCTGGAAAATTATGCCGGAATCTGGAAAATATCGCCGGTATCTGCATTTTTTTCGCCGGAATCTGAAATTTTTCACTAAAAATTGCTGGAATTGGCCGGATCTGGATAAATCCCACTAGATCTAGCCGGATCTGGTAGAGATCTCCTCGGATTTTGTCGAGATCTCCTCGGATTTGGCTTGATTTTGCAGGTTTGGCCGGATTTTTTATACATCTCCGGTCGGGTTCGGGTTGCTCGGGTTTTGGAGAAGCAAACCCGCCACTCGACCCGCCGGTGTCGGTTCTAGAGAACGGAAACCCGCCGCCGACCGACTGGACCTTCGGTTCGGGCCGGAATCGGGTCTCCGGCGGGCGGGTTGTCCGGGTTGTCGGGCTCCGGTCGGGTCTGGACAGCCCTACTCTTAAATATCTCGCTCTCCCTTGGCCGGCCATTCCCCTCACTTCCTATGTGAGTATATATAAATGTTATATATTAATAGATGCTGGTTAAGTTAATTGATAAAATTTTTATTGGTTGAATAAAAAATTTAAAATCAAATCTTTTTCTACAACAAAAATTAATTAGTATATTAATCTAATATAAAAGAATTATCATAAAAAATAAACGTTTTAGGTTAAAACTTTCTAAAAGAAATTGTGAAATATTTAACTTTGATATTTTCATGCCTTAAAAAGATATTTTGTTGTTCGGAATAGTGAGATAGGGAAGAACAAAATTGAAAGGTTTTGAGACACATCGTCGCTATCTTTTATGCTAAAGCTGCCCCCACACCAAATAATTTGTTAAGGATTACAGGAAATTGGTTTCAAGATACAACAAAGTCTGGATAACTGCAAATAGCAACCCCGAAAATACTTATGAACTTCTATAGAAAATGTATGCTGCCCAAAAATTATAAAAATTACTGGAAATAACTGAACTTGTCCTTTTTTTTTTTTTTTAATTTAGTGAGGATTTAAATGAACTTGTTGCAACCCACACAATGAAAAATATATAACTATTTGTAATGAGGTGTAATATTTAAATCAATTTGTTGCAACCCTAATGAACTTGTTGCAATTAAAGGAGTCAATTTCATATCAGAAGTTGTTTCGGTTTGGCCAAGAGAACAGAATATTTCGGTATCGATTGATACCAGTGTATCGTTTCGAGATTACTGCTATTTATATATTTCTATACATAAATATATATTTGTATTATTTATGTAAGTATAAATTTATTAATTTTTATGTTTATTAACATAAAATTTAAAATTCACATATTTTATAAGCCTACATATTAGCTTAAGTACAACATTAACTAATATATTAGATTAAATATATGTAGTTATTTATTTATATGTTTATTAACCAAAGCCCGTGAACTTTGTTAACATTTTTTTATTCTTTTTTGATAATCTTTGCTAAAAAAATATTTAAGATTATAAGCCCATGTCTTTTAATATCCTAATCTCTAACTAAAGTATAAGTTCATTAATAAAATATATAATAGACATATATATTTAGATAATGGTCAGTTTTTTCTTTTTTCAGGGGTGGCATGTGACATCGTTTAAATAAAAAAAGCATAAATGAAAAAGTAAAAAAGTAAAATGAAATAAAGAAAACAAAGAATGCTTGAAATTGGAATGACCTTCACGTGTGGTTGTGGTTGAAGCTCATAAAACGAAAAAGCGAAATGACAGAAAGAAACTAAAGAGGCAAATTGAAAAAGAAACATAAGAAATACTATGAACTATGAAATAAGGGGCACTGGGCGAACGAAGAAAGAAGAAAAAGTGGAGGAATAGATCCGCAAAATGGGCTGAAGAAAAAGAAGAAGAAAGGGCATCTGGTCTGGGAAACATGACGGAAACGTTCTGAAGATGGAGGTGTTGTCATGAGCACAACAAGCCAGTAAGTCACTGATAGTTTCAGATCTAAAACTTGAGTATTTTCTGTTTAGGTCTTGCACGGAATTAACTCCATTGGTTGCAACCCCAAGCAATAGGAAATATATTAATATTTATAACGAGGTGTGATATATAAAAAAAATAATAATAATAATTTTTTTTCAAGTATTGTCTCCTTTTTTTTTTTTTTAAGACTTCTACAAGTATGTTTTTTTATCATTTTATTTCTACAAATATATTATTCTTTTTGTATTAATTTTTCTTTAAGGTGGTTTATGTTCTTTTAAGTTCTATCTTTTATTACAGTGTGTTATATTTTCCTAATATATAACTAATTTTTATAAGTTTCAAATTTATTATTCAAATTTAATCTCTCTTAAGAAATAAGGACATGATCATGATAATCAAAACTCATCACAAAATTACAATGTTATTTTAACCAAAATTAAAATGAAATCAAAGAAATAAAACATAGATTTTATAACCATTTGTATTTATATGTACCTATCCTATTCACTTTATTCCATCAATTTGCAATTTATATCTAGGTAATTTGTTTTGTTGTTAGTGCTATTTTACAGTCTAATTTACTGCTTGTTTGTTTGAGCTTGCTGAACTAACTATTATATTATCTTTGTTAATCTGGAAAAATTTTCACTCATGTTCATCCAAAAATTTGTTCTTTATATATATATATATATATATGAATTTATACAAGCATGTACGTAAACTTCAATAAATTAATATTACGGTGAAAATTAGGTATAATTTCTTAAGTGTAATATATTAGGTTTGAGAATTAAATTTAAGCACATAGATATTGGTCTTCAAAAATAAAATAAAAAAACACATAGATATTGATTTTGATTTTCTTTAAAGAAGATAATATTATTTTTATTTTATTAGTCAATGCAGCAATATATTTGAATTTAATTAGAGAACTTAAAGCACAACACCTAATAAACTAAGTAATTGTACCTAAGTTTTGAATATAATTCTATTATAAAAGTTTTTCAACAACAGAATTTGGTATGGAACATATTAGCCAATGTAATGTCTAATTTTTGTTCACATACCCGCTAGCAGCATCCTTAAGCCTCTAATTCTTCTTGGTGCAAGCCAAGGATGAGAGAATTTTGGACGAAGGTGAAGTATGCATCATTTGGATTGCTTAATGCCTGGATTTTTTATTTATTCAAAATAACTATTCATTTCAAAACAAAACAAACATACGAGCATATTACTTCCTTGCATGTTGAAAAAACATAAAAGTACGGATACTTATCTTGCTCCATGGTTATGCGAAAATGATACATAAAAGTTAAAAAAATAAAAAAATAAAAACAAAGGATAGATGAGATTGCATAAAAGCATATTACTTCCTTGCATGTTGAAAAAGAAATAAAAGTATGAACACTTTACTCCATGGTCTATGCGAAAATAATACATAAAAGTGAAAAAAAAAAATAAAAAAAATAAAAAAAAAATTGGATAGAGTGATTGCATAAAAGCATATTACTTCCTTGTATGTTGAAAAAAACATAAAAGTATAGATACTTACCTTGCTCCATAGTCTATGCAAAAATGATACATATAAGTGAAAAAAAAATGGATAGAGAGATTGCATAAAAGCATATTACTTCTTTGCACTTTGAAAAAGACATAGAAGTACAGATCTATGTGAAAATGATACATAAAAGTGAATTTAAAAAAAAAAAATGGATAGAGAGATTGAATAAAAGCATATTACTTCTTTGCATGTTGAAAAAGACATAAAAGTATGAATACTTTACTCCACAATCTATGCGAAAAATAATGCATAAAAGTGAAAAAAAAAAAATGGATAGAGTGATTGCATAAAAGCATATTACTTCCTTGTATGTTGAAAAAAACATAAAAGTATAGATACTTACCTTGCTCCATGTCTATGCAAAAATGATACATATAAGTGAAAAAAAAATGGATAGAGAGATTGCATAAAAGCATATTAGAGCATCTCTAGCGGTTTGGGCATCCGGCTCTAGTAGCTAAAATTTGGAGAATGAGGTGCACTGTGGATGCTCCAACAGCTTCGGCAAACATGAATTATTTTTTGGCTAATGAACAGTAGCCCATCAAGTCTGATGGGCTACTGTTCATTCTTCAAATACATTTTTTTTTATTATAATAATGATGTGTTGTATAAAAAAATGTTAGAAGATGTGTAGTTGTTAAAAAAAAGAATAAATAATGAATGAAAAAAATAATATTTAAATGAGATAAAGAATGGGATAGAGAATCTGTTGAAAGTGTATTTGAAAAAGTTGATAGGTAAAAGCTAAATGTCACTGTTCATTAGCCAAACAATACAAAAATTTGGCTATTCTGCTGGATATGCTTTTACTTCCTTGCATGTTAAAAAAGACATAAAAGTACGGATACTTACCATGCTCCATGGTCTATGTGAAAATGATACATAAAAGTGAATAAATAAATAAATAATTGGATAGAGAGATTGCATAAAAGCATATTACTTCCTTGCATGTGAGAAAGACATAAGAGTACAGATCACTTACCTAAGCTTGCTAAGGTCTATTTGAAAATGTTGCAGTTTTTGGATAGAGAGATTGCATAAAAGAAATCTTAAGTTCAATCATCGCTTACACCAAAAATTTATCGATGTCTTAGTCTGATAATAATAAGCTATCATCAGGAGCGAACACTATAAGTTGAAATTCTCTCAACATATTACTCTTTTCCTTGTTGAAAAAGACATGGAAGTATGGATCAGTTGCTTTGCTTACCTGGTCTATACAAAAATGGTATATAAAAGTTTTTTTTTTTTTCTTTTGGGATAGAAAAATAGCATAATGGCATATTACTTTTGCATGTTGAAAAAGATAAAAGTATGGATCAGTTTCCTTGCTAATGGTCTCTTCGACAATCGTATATTGTATATTAAAAGTTAAATTAAAAAAACTGTGATTATGTTAAGTGCATACCCTATCTAATCGACATATATATAACATCTAACGTTTAACGTTTATCAGCCTCAAATCACACTTAATTATCTAACTCAGTTACATGTACAACAGGTTTGTGATATGATACAAGTCACTAAGTCATTAACTTAACAGATGAATTAATTTTAAGGTGTTTAATGCAATTTTAGATTCATGATAACTATATTTAGTAGGGTTTTTCTTACGCCGTCTATCAGCATTCAGTACCCTCCTCTCATTTATAATTCCTTAGTTAATTAAAAATTTTAACTTGATCACAAATCGAAATTCTACATTTAATTAATAGAATTCCTCCAGGTTTATTTGTACTTCATTTTTCTTTATGGGGTGAAATCTACCTGAGTTCCTCTGCCTCTTCCAATGCAATTCTAATTGACATGTGAGTCTCAATCTACTTAACTCTGTCTCCATTTAAAAAAATAAAAAATAAAAATAAAAATTGTTTCAAATAATGTAAGTGTTTAAATTTAGGGCTTCTTCATACAAGGAGTTGTGGAAGTCTTAATTACGAGATACCTGGTACATAAATTATGTAATAATCATTCATTCAGTTATTATTTCTCAATAAAAGTATATATTCTATAAGTTCTTTACTAAAACCTTACAACACACTAACCTTAAACTAGTCCTACATATAATTTAAACTTTTTATTTTTATATATTTCATTCAAAGAAAGAAAGTTATTTATATATTATTGAAATTACACATTGATCATATCCTCAGCCACTAGCTGACTAAGGGTGGAGAAATTTCTTCCATCCAAACACATTCTGATGTACAAGATAAAGCAATCATTGCTTTGTTGTATGCAAGTTTGATACATTTAGCAGCTGAACATTCAAAATTAAAATCTATACAAGACCGGGCTAGCTACTTTGCTTCCATCTAACAAATGACCATTACTCACAAAGCACACCAATGAAGAATTGAATGCTGAGACTTCAACTCTATTGGACCCAGCAAAAAACAACACTTTCAAGACCCAACTCAATGGCAAAACGCACAGCATGAACTGCAGCCAATGCTTGTGTCTCCTTCCCATTACAGTATGGGATGTTAAGCTTGATGGACTAGAATTGTTCTTAGAAGTGGAAGACACAATCAACCCACAAACCAACACAGTTCAAATTGTATGGTGTTGAGAATTTATACTTATAGGATTAGCTAAGCTCAATATTCAATCATTCAAGTTCAAACCGATCGAACTGTCCAGTCTAGTCCGAATTTTAGTACATTGCATTACGACTAGGACTCTATTCCTGTTTTTACATATTACCAAATGTTCACTCAGGAACATAAAGAATTTCTCAAGATGTGCCTAAACAACTTCATGCATGAGTTGATAAATTTTAGATCAAGCTTAGATTTGAAGAACAATTGCTAGTATAAATTGTTAATAACACCCCCATAAATTAACGAGTCAAGATGGTTTAAGAATTAGAGATTTTGATCAAACTAAAACACTTGCAATGCTATGGATTTGAATAGTTTTTTACATCTAATCATTTCACATCCACATATTAATAAAACTGAAATCCATCTCTAAATTTCATCGATCGAAGAAACAATAAATCCTCTCATGTATTATTGAAGTCATTTAAATTTAAAATCCAAATCTCTCCTTCAAATATTACTATCCAATGAACAATTCAAGAATTTAATGGATTTGTGAACTAAAATTCAAAGTTGTGGAACAACATCTTAAGCCAATAGCGGCAGTACTTGGAAATCAAAAGCAGGGTACTTGAGTTACAAGGTAAGGGAGGACAAAAGCTCACTTTACTAATCATGGGACTGTTGACCTGAAGTGATATATTTTAGTGCTTGGAATTGAGGACATAATCATGAGACTGTTTCTCCAAAAAAAAAATCATGAGAGACCATTTGCTGGTGCGATTGTAAATCAAACCAGATCAGACATAATTAAAATAAATAAATAAATAAAAAGAAGAATGAAGAAGCAGGACCTCATGATCACGGAGATCACATGCTCAAGTAGAAGAAACTCAAATAAACCATATAGCAATTGCTCAAATTGGCTAATTTGACAAATGATATTATTTTCACATTTGATATCGTAACTCTTGAATTTTAATGGAAAGCCATAAAATACCATGGTGATAAATCTCTTCAGCCAATAACCCTCATACTGTCAAGCTAGGACTGATTTTGCTACACTAAGCAACATATGCACCAGTTGGAAACACTTCAAATCTTATATAGCCTAGTTCTTTAGAACAATATCATATTTTTTTTTTATAGATTTTTATGCCATAAGACTCATAACACAGGAACTACTTATCTAGAACACGTTTCATACAGCACTCAAGACCCAAACCACAGTTTAGCCAGCAATCTCTTGACTAGAAGCTATTAACAAGTATGCTAGCACCAAAGTACACCTCTTTTTTAGAAGACGCCAAAGTACAATTAACTGATTAATTGGTCTTTGAGGTGGTACTAGCATCAGCACTTGACACTGGAGTAGATCCATAACCAGAACCTTGTCCATAACCAGAATCAGACACTGAGCCAGTTGTGCTGCCACCTGATTCTGACCCAGTAACTGTATCTACAACAGTTTCAACAACAGATTCAACGTTGGTCACAGCAGAACTAACCACTGATTGTACCCCATAGCCTGAACCACTACCAGACCCAAGCCCATAGCCTGAACCTGTTTCACTACTAACATTGTTTGTAGACATTGTTATGGAGAATACTATTTATTATTGAAGTGTGATGACCTTAATGGATGTCACTCTATTTATATTGCAAGTCTCGAGCACTACATCATTAGAGTGCACAATTACCTTAGGAATGTGGATAATTAGTTGCCCCACAAAAACTAACCAACTTCAAGATGTCTCCAATAATTTAGGACACGTAACACCCAAGACACTCTAATCAAATGATTTTTTTTTCAACAATCTTGAACAGTAAAAATAAAATCCTGCCTTTTTGACTATGATATGATATGTCACATAATGAGAACAGTATGTACTTGGAAGTTTTAGTTGTGGAATTCATCACTTACGCATGGAGAATGATAGAAATGATCTATTTCGAAATTTGTCTACACTATTTTCTTGATCTTACATGAAAAAAACGAAGCTGCCAAGAATTCAGGGGTTTAGGAAAGATAAGGCTAAACAAAATTTAATAAATGAGCAAGAAAACCCAATTCTAGAGAGTTGAAGAATGTGACTCACTTAGAGGTCCTTCATATTTACAACTTAAAAGCAGAACATTAAAAAAAAAAAAAAAAAAAAGGAAAACAGTTTATGCAGAAAACAGTTTATGCAGAAAACAGTGAACAATTTTTATGAGAAAATAGTGAACAGTTTTAATTAATGCAAAAAATGGATTTTATAAATTCGGTAAGCAACTTCGAATATACAGTAAACATGATGTGTAGAGAGCAAATTTTATTAACGTAGAAACAGATTTTATCAATGTAGAAAAACAAATTCGATTATTGTTAAATTTAAACATTAAAAAGTATTACGATTTGGCTTTTAAATTTAGAAAACACAATTTCATTAAGTGTTTTATGAGAAAACAGTGAACAATTTTTTAAATAGTGAACAGAGAATAATTTACACAAAAAAGAGAGTGAACAATTTTTTAAATAATGCTGAATAGAAAATAATTTTATGCAGAATACTAGAAATAGTTTATGCAGAAAATAGTGAACAATTTTCATGAGAAAACAGTGAACAGTTTTACTTAATGCAGAAAACAGTTTTACTTAATGAACAATTCTACATTCAACTAATTCGAACTTTTTTACAAATTCAAATTTTTTTGAGGCATTTACCATTAGGTGATTTATACAAATCATTCATTTTTCTTTCATGGAGTTTGTCCATTATTCATATGGTTACATATTTAAAAAAAAAAAAAA
>NW_027069703.1:930590-984785 GCF_002906115.3 Quercus suber | reverse complement strand
TAGGGCTGTCCACGGGTCGGGCCGGGTCGGTTTTGGGCCCAACCCGGACTCGACCCGCCGGCGTCGGGTGGGAGGGTGGAGGAAACCGAAACCGACCGCCGGAAAAATCAGTCGAGTCGGTTTCGGGTGAGGGTGAGCGTCGGTCGGGTCGGTCGGGCGCCGGAGTAAAAAAAATCTTCGAAATCTGAAAAAAAAGGTCGCCGGAATCTGAAAAATATCGCCGGAATCTGGAAAATTATGCCGGAATCTGGAAAATATCGCCGGTATCTGCATTTTTTTCGCCGGAATCTGAAATTTTTCACTAAAAATTGCTGGAATTGGCCGGATCTGGATAAATCCCACTAGATCTAGCCGGATCTGGTAGAGATCTCCTCGGATTTTGTCGAGATCTCCTCGGATTTGGCTTGATTTTGCAGGTTTGGCCGGATTTTTTATACATCTCCGGTCGGGTTCGGGTTGCTCGGGTTTTGGAGAAGCAAACCCGCCACTCGACCCGCCGGTGTCGGTTCTAGAGAACGGAAACCCGCCGCCGACCGACTGGACCTTCGGTTCGGGCCGGAATCGGGTCTCCGGCGGGCGGGTTGTCCGGGTTGTCGGGCTCCGGTCGGGTCTGGACAGCCCTACTCTTAAATATCTCGCTCTCCCTTGGCCGGCCATTCCCCTCACTTCCTATGTGAGTATATATAAATGTTATATATTAATAGATGCTGGTTAAGTTAATTGATAAAATTTTTATTGGTTGAATAAAAAATTTAAAATCAAATCTTTTTCTACAACAAAAATTAATTAGTATATTAATCTAATATAAAAGAATTATCATAAAAAATAAACGTTTTAGGTTAAAACTTTCTAAAAGAAATTGTGAAATATTTAACTTTGATATTTTCATGCCTTAAAAAGATATTTTGTTGTTCGGAATAGTGAGATAGGGAAGAACAAAATTGAAAGGTTTTGAGACACATCGTCGCTATCTTTTATGCTAAAGCTGCCCCCACACCAAATAATTTGTTAAGGATTACAGGAAATTGGTTTCAAGATACAACAAAGTCTGGATAACTGCAAATAGCAACCCCGAAAATACTTATGAACTTCTATAGAAAATGTATGCTGCCCAAAAATTATAAAAATTACTGGAAATAACTGAACTTGTCCTTTTTTTTTTTTTTTAATTTAGTGAGGATTTAAATGAACTTGTTGCAACCCACACAATGAAAAATATATAACTATTTGTAATGAGGTGTAATATTTAAATCAATTTGTTGCAACCCTAATGAACTTGTTGCAATTAAAGGAGTCAATTTCATATCAGAAGTTGTTTCGGTTTGGCCAAGAGAACAGAATATTTCGGTATCGATTGATACCAGTGTATCGTTTCGAGATTACTGCTATTTATATATTTCTATACATAAATATATATTTGTATTATTTATGTAAGTATAAATTTATTAATTTTTATGTTTATTAACATAAAATTTAAAATTCACATATTTTATAAGCCTACATATTAGCTTAAGTACAACATTAACTAATATATTAGATTAAATATATGTAGTTATTTATTTATATGTTTATTAACCAAAGCCCGTGAACTTTGTTAACATTTTTTTATTCTTTTTTGATAATCTTTGCTAAAAAAATATTTAAGATTATAAGCCCATGTCTTTTAATATCCTAATCTCTAACTAAAGTATAAGTTCATTAATAAAATATATAATAGACATATATATTTAGATAATGGTCAGTTTTTTCTTTTTTCAGGGGTGGCATGTGACATCGTTTAAATAAAAAAAGCATAAATGAAAAAGTAAAAAAGTAAAATGAAATAAAGAAAACAAAGAATGCTTGAAATTGGAATGACCTTCACGTGTGGTTGTGGTTGAAGCTCATAAAACGAAAAAGCGAAATGACAGAAAGAAACTAAAGAGGCAAATTGAAAAAGAAACATAAGAAATACTATGAACTATGAAATAAGGGGCACTGGGCGAACGAAGAAAGAAGAAAAAGTGGAGGAATAGATCCGCAAAATGGGCTGAAGAAAAAGAAGAAGAAAGGGCATCTGGTCTGGGAAACATGACGGAAACGTTCTGAAGATGGAGGTGTTGTCATGAGCACAACAAGCCAGTAAGTCACTGATAGTTTCAGATCTAAAACTTGAGTATTTTCTGTTTAGGTCTTGCACGGAATTAACTCCATTGGTTGCAACCCCAAGCAATAGGAAATATATTAATATTTATAACGAGGTGTGATATATAAAAAAAATAATAATAATAATTTTTTTTCAAGTATTGTCTCCTTTTTTTTTTTTTTAAGACTTCTACAAGTATGTTTTTTTATCATTTTATTTCTACAAATATATTATTCTTTTTGTATTAATTTTTCTTTAAGGTGGTTTATGTTCTTTTAAGTTCTATCTTTTATTACAGTGTGTTATATTTTCCTAATATATAACTAATTTTTATAAGTTTCAAATTTATTATTCAAATTTAATCTCTCTTAAGAAATAAGGACATGATCATGATAATCAAAACTCATCACAAAATTACAATGTTATTTTAACCAAAATTAAAATGAAATCAAAGAAATAAAACATAGATTTTATAACCATTTGTATTTATATGTACCTATCCTATTCACTTTATTCCATCAATTTGCAATTTATATCTAGGTAATTTGTTTTGTTGTTAGTGCTATTTTACAGTCTAATTTACTGCTTGTTTGTTTGAGCTTGCTGAACTAACTATTATATTATCTTTGTTAATCTGGAAAAATTTTCACTCATGTTCATCCAAAAATTTGTTCTTTATATATATATATATATATATGAATTTATACAAGCATGTACGTAAACTTCAATAAATTAATATTACGGTGAAAATTAGGTATAATTTCTTAAGTGTAATATATTAGGTTTGAGAATTAAATTTAAGCACATAGATATTGGTCTTCAAAAATAAAATAAAAAAACACATAGATATTGATTTTGATTTTCTTTAAAGAAGATAATATTATTTTTATTTTATTAGTCAATGCAGCAATATATTTGAATTTAATTAGAGAACTTAAAGCACAACACCTAATAAACTAAGTAATTGTACCTAAGTTTTGAATATAATTCTATTATAAAAGTTTTTCAACAACAGAATTTGGTATGGAACATATTAGCCAATGTAATGTCTAATTTTTGTTCACATACCCGCTAGCAGCATCCTTAAGCCTCTAATTCTTCTTGGTGCAAGCCAAGGATGAGAGAATTTTGGACGAAGGTGAAGTATGCATCATTTGGATTGCTTAATGCCTGGATTTTTTATTTATTCAAAATAACTATTCATTTCAAAACAAAACAAACATACGAGCATATTACTTCCTTGCATGTTGAAAAAACATAAAAGTACGGATACTTATCTTGCTCCATGGTTATGCGAAAATGATACATAAAAGTTAAAAAAATAAAAAAATAAAAACAAAGGATAGATGAGATTGCATAAAAGCATATTACTTCCTTGCATGTTGAAAAAGAAATAAAAGTATGAACACTTTACTCCATGGTCTATGCGAAAATAATACATAAAAGTGAAAAAAAAAAATAAAAAAAATAAAAAAAAAATTGGATAGAGTGATTGCATAAAAGCATATTACTTCCTTGTATGTTGAAAAAAACATAAAAGTATAGATACTTACCTTGCTCCATAGTCTATGCAAAAATGATACATATAAGTGAAAAAAAAATGGATAGAGAGATTGCATAAAAGCATATTACTTCTTTGCACTTTGAAAAAGACATAGAAGTACAGATCTATGTGAAAATGATACATAAAAGTGAATTTAAAAAAAAAAAATGGATAGAGAGATTGAATAAAAGCATATTACTTCTTTGCATGTTGAAAAAGACATAAAAGTATGAATACTTTACTCCACAATCTATGCGAAAAATAATGCATAAAAGTGAAAAAAAAAAAATGGATAGAGTGATTGCATAAAAGCATATTACTTCCTTGTATGTTGAAAAAAACATAAAAGTATAGATACTTACCTTGCTCCATGTCTATGCAAAAATGATACATATAAGTGAAAAAAAAATGGATAGAGAGATTGCATAAAAGCATATTAGAGCATCTCTAGCGGTTTGGGCATCCGGCTCTAGTAGCTAAAATTTGGAGAATGAGGTGCACTGTGGATGCTCCAACAGCTTCGGCAAACATGAATTATTTTTTGGCTAATGAACAGTAGCCCATCAAGTCTGATGGGCTACTGTTCATTCTTCAAATACATTTTTTTTTATTATAATAATGATGTGTTGTATAAAAAAATGTTAGAAGATGTGTAGTTGTTAAAAAAAAGAATAAATAATGAATGAAAAAAATAATATTTAAATGAGATAAAGAATGGGATAGAGAATCTGTTGAAAGTGTATTTGAAAAAGTTGATAGGTAAAAGCTAAATGTCACTGTTCATTAGCCAAACAATACAAAAATTTGGCTATTCTGCTGGATATGCTTTTACTTCCTTGCATGTTAAAAAAGACATAAAAGTACGGATACTTACCATGCTCCATGGTCTATGTGAAAATGATACATAAAAGTGAATAAATAAATAAATAATTGGATAGAGAGATTGCATAAAAGCATATTACTTCCTTGCATGTGAGAAAGACATAAGAGTACAGATCACTTACCTAAGCTTGCTAAGGTCTATTTGAAAATGTTGCAGTTTTTGGATAGAGAGATTGCATAAAAGAAATCTTAAGTTCAATCATCGCTTACACCAAAAATTTATCGATGTCTTAGTCTGATAATAATAAGCTATCATCAGGAGCGAACACTATAAGTTGAAATTCTCTCAACATATTACTCTTTTCCTTGTTGAAAAAGACATGGAAGTATGGATCAGTTGCTTTGCTTACCTGGTCTATACAAAAATGGTATATAAAAGTTTTTTTTTTTTTCTTTTGGGATAGAAAAATAGCATAATGGCATATTACTTTTGCATGTTGAAAAAGATAAAAGTATGGATCAGTTTCCTTGCTAATGGTCTCTTCGACAATCGTATATTGTATATTAAAAGTTAAATTAAAAAAACTGTGATTATGTTAAGTGCATACCCTATCTAATCGACATATATATAACATCTAACGTTTAACGTTTATCAGCCTCAAATCACACTTAATTATCTAACTCAGTTACATGTACAACAGGTTTGTGATATGATACAAGTCACTAAGTCATTAACTTAACAGATGAATTAATTTTAAGGTGTTTAATGCAATTTTAGATTCATGATAACTATATTTAGTAGGGTTTTTCTTACGCCGTCTATCAGCATTCAGTACCCTCCTCTCATTTATAATTCCTTAGTTAATTAAAAATTTTAACTTGATCACAAATCGAAATTCTACATTTAATTAATAGAATTCCTCCAGGTTTATTTGTACTTCATTTTTCTTTATGGGGTGAAATCTACCTGAGTTCCTCTGCCTCTTCCAATGCAATTCTAATTGACATGTGAGTCTCAATCTACTTAACTCTGTCTCCATTTAAAAAAATAAAAAATAAAAATAAAAATTGTTTCAAATAATGTAAGTGTTTAAATTTAGGGCTTCTTCATACAAGGAGTTGTGGAAGTCTTAATTACGAGATACCTGGTACATAAATTATGTAATAATCATTCATTCAGTTATTATTTCTCAATAAAAGTATATATTCTATAAGTTCTTTACTAAAACCTTACAACACACTAACCTTAAACTAGTCCTACATATAATTTAAACTTTTTATTTTTATATATTTCATTCAAAGAAAGAAAGTTATTTATATATTATTGAAATTACACATTGATCATATCCTCAGCCACTAGCTGACTAAGGGTGGAGAAATTTCTTCCATCCAAACACATTCTGATGTACAAGATAAAGCAATCATTGCTTTGTTGTATGCAAGTTTGATACATTTAGCAGCTGAACATTCAAAATTAAAATCTATACAAGACCGGGCTAGCTACTTTGCTTCCATCTAACAAATGACCATTACTCACAAAGCACACCAATGAAGAATTGAATGCTGAGACTTCAACTCTATTGGACCCAGCAAAAAACAACACTTTCAAGACCCAACTCAATGGCAAAACGCACAGCATGAACTGCAGCCAATGCTTGTGTCTCCTTCCCATTACAGTATGGGATGTTAAGCTTGATGGACTAGAATTGTTCTTAGAAGTGGAAGACACAATCAACCCACAAACCAACACAGTTCAAATTGTATGGTGTTGAGAATTTATACTTATAGGATTAGCTAAGCTCAATATTCAATCATTCAAGTTCAAACCGATCGAACTGTCCAGTCTAGTCCGAATTTTAGTACATTGCATTACGACTAGGACTCTATTCCTGTTTTTACATATTACCAAATGTTCACTCAGGAACATAAAGAATTTCTCAAGATGTGCCTAAACAACTTCATGCATGAGTTGATAAATTTTAGATCAAGCTTAGATTTGAAGAACAATTGCTAGTATAAATTGTTAATAACACCCCCATAAATTAACGAGTCAAGATGGTTTAAGAATTAGAGATTTTGATCAAACTAAAACACTTGCAATGCTATGGATTTGAATAGTTTTTTACATCTAATCATTTCACATCCACATATTAATAAAACTGAAATCCATCTCTAAATTTCATCGATCGAAGAAACAATAAATCCTCTCATGTATTATTGAAGTCATTTAAATTTAAAATCCAAATCTCTCCTTCAAATATTACTATCCAATGAACAATTCAAGAATTTAATGGATTTGTGAACTAAAATTCAAAGTTGTGGAACAACATCTTAAGCCAATAGCGGCAGTACTTGGAAATCAAAAGCAGGGTACTTGAGTTACAAGGTAAGGGAGGACAAAAGCTCACTTTACTAATCATGGGACTGTTGACCTGAAGTGATATATTTTAGTGCTTGGAATTGAGGACATAATCATGAGACTGTTTCTCCAAAAAAAAAATCATGAGAGACCATTTGCTGGTGCGATTGTAAATCAAACCAGATCAGACATAATTAAAATAAATAAATAAATAAAAAGAAGAATGAAGAAGCAGGACCTCATGATCACGGAGATCACATGCTCAAGTAGAAGAAACTCAAATAAACCATATAGCAATTGCTCAAATTGGCTAATTTGACAAATGATATTATTTTCACATTTGATATCGTAACTCTTGAATTTTAATGGAAAGCCATAAAATACCATGGTGATAAATCTCTTCAGCCAATAACCCTCATACTGTCAAGCTAGGACTGATTTTGCTACACTAAGCAACATATGCACCAGTTGGAAACACTTCAAATCTTATATAGCCTAGTTCTTTAGAACAATATCATATTTTTTTTTTATAGATTTTTATGCCATAAGACTCATAACACAGGAACTACTTATCTAGAACACGTTTCATACAGCACTCAAGACCCAAACCACAGTTTAGCCAGCAATCTCTTGACTAGAAGCTATTAACAAGTATGCTAGCACCAAAGTACACCTCTTTTTTAGAAGACGCCAAAGTACAATTAACTGATTAATTGGTCTTTGAGGTGGTACTAGCATCAGCACTTGACACTGGAGTAGATCCATAACCAGAACCTTGTCCATAACCAGAATCAGACACTGAGCCAGTTGTGCTGCCACCTGATTCTGACCCAGTAACTGTATCTACAACAGTTTCAACAACAGATTCAACGTTGGTCACAGCAGAACTAACCACTGATTGTACCCCATAGCCTGAACCACTACCAGACCCAAGCCCATAGCCTGAACCTGTTTCACTACTAACATTGTTTGTAGACATTGTTATGGAGAATACTATTTATTATTGAAGTGTGATGACCTTAATGGATGTCACTCTATTTATATTGCAAGTCTCGAGCACTACATCATTAGAGTGCACAATTACCTTAGGAATGTGGATAATTAGTTGCCCCACAAAAACTAACCAACTTCAAGATGTCTCCAATAATTTAGGACACGTAACACCCAAGACACTCTAATCAAATGATTTTTTTTTCAACAATCTTGAACAGTAAAAATAAAATCCTGCCTTTTTGACTATGATATGATATGTCACATAATGAGAACAGTATGTACTTGGAAGTTTTAGTTGTGGAATTCATCACTTACGCATGGAGAATGATAGAAATGATCTATTTCGAAATTTGTCTACACTATTTTCTTGATCTTACATGAAAAAAACGAAGCTGCCAAGAATTCAGGGGTTTAGGAAAGATAAGGCTAAACAAAATTTAATAAATGAGCAAGAAAACCCAATTCTAGAGAGTTGAAGAATGTGACTCACTTAGAGGTCCTTCATATTTACAACTTAAAAGCAGAACATTAAAAAAAAAAAAAAAAAAAATACTAAAACCATGTACAAAGATTATATCAATAATGAATCTGCACTAGTTGGAGAACACTTAATAATTTGTTTCTCATCACCTACTACAAGAAAACAAACCTATAATACATATAACATAAACCTGTAGTAGTAAATGATATAACTCCTGGTAAATGTATCTTTTTTCCCCCCTTTTCTTTTAAGACTAAGTTTTTGTTCTGTAGTTTGAATAATTTGTTCAAGATCCACCCGAGCAGAGGCTGGTTAGTGGAATCATACCTGAAACTGATATGTTAGAATTCTAGCTTTACAACCCAAACAAGGCATGTGATAAAAGTATATCACATTTTAACCTGAGCATTTTCTGTTTTTATTTTTTGAAGCTCATCTTGGGCACATATGAGCCTACATATAACAAACAACAATTCAAATAATGTTAGCATTTGATGATAATTAATTTACCAATTTTTCATGTGGTATATCAATCTAATTACCTCCATTGCAACTCAGTTATTTCATGAAGCAACTCTTTTTCCCTATCATGGGATGCTTCAAGCTGCAATCAGACATGAACACTCTTCAGCTGAAGTAACATAGCAAAACTAGGTCAAGCCATTCATGTAAAGCATCAGTGCTAGGCTCCAAATTACAAATTAAACAGCTGCATCACCAAAATCAAAACACAATCTAATTATACAAATAGATTCTGGAAGCAAACTGATTGCATTTGCATAAGAATATTACGGAGTATATAGAGGTTGGTTATGTATACCAAGGGCTGAATATGAGACACAGGCATGGTCCGGGTGGTTAAACCAAACACATGTTAAACACACAGCATCTGGCTGGGAATAAAATGATTCAGGTTTACGTAAGGGCAGCAGTGCCCCTGATTTAAGATGGTGCTTAAATTAAAAGATAAGAATCAATATAGGTGGGAAAAAAAATTTTAATTGAGGCTTTATGACAAGGATGGTTAGTTTATATTGAACATAAGGGTTAGATATTATTATGTTTATGAAGGGGTTTACAGGCTGAAACCTATTGAGGGGTTTTAGGGGCTACAAACTATAGTCCAGATTTCTAACTTTAAGTATCATGGAAGTTTCATACACAAAAACCATTTAAGTGCAATAACTGCGCCAATGCTAAAAACAGTTTATGCAGAAAACAGTGAACAATTTTTATGAGAAAACAGTGAACAGTTTTAATTCATGCAAAAAACAGATTTTATGAATGCGGTAAGCAGCTTTGAATATATAGTAAACATAATGTGTAGAGAGCAAATTTTATTAATGTAGAAACAGATTTTATCAATGCAGAAAAACAAATTCGATTATTGTGAAATTTAAACATGAAAAAACATTAAGATTTGTCTTTTCAATTTAGAAAACACGATTTTATTAGGTGTTTTATGAGAAAATAGTGAACAATTTTTTAAATAGTGAACAGAAAATAATATACACATAAAAGAGAGTGAACATTTTTTTAAATAATGCTGAGCAGAAAATAATTTTATGCAGAATGCTAGAAATAGTTTATGCAGAAAACAGTGAACAATTTTTATGAAAAAACAGTGAACAGTTTTAATTAATTCAAAAAAAAGATTTTATGAATGCAATAAGTAGATTTAAATAAACAGTAAATATGATGTGTAGAGAGCAAATTTTATTAATGTAGAAATAGATTTTATCAATGCAGAAAAATATATTCGATTATTGGGAAATTCAAACATAAAAAGCATTCAGATTTGGCGTTTAAATTTATAAAACACGATTTCACTAGGTATTTTATGAGAAAACAGTGAACAGTTTTTTAAACAGTAAATAGAAAATAATATATGCAGAAAAGAGAGTGAACAATTTCTTAAATAATGCTGAACAGAAAATAATTTTATGCAAAATCGTAGAAATGGTTTATACATAAAATATTGAACAATTTTTATGAGAAAACAATGAACAATTTTAATTAATGTAGAAATTAAATTCATATTTTGAAATTAAAATCTCTATATTTTACAATGCTTCTGTTTAAATAAATAAAAACATTAAAAAAAAAACCACTTATTTTTATCTTTATGTTTATTTTTCATTTATCCCAAAAAAAAAAAACAAAAACAAAAATTTACATGGTACTCAAGTTTGGTAAGCTCAAGTACTGTGTAATTTTTTTTTATCTTCATTTTATTTATAAAAGGTACTCGAGTCTGGTATACTCGAGGATTGTGTTGCATGGAACTCGAGTTTACCAAGCTCAAGTACCACATAATTTTTTTAATCCCACAAATTCCAGCTCAGCAATGCCACGGTGGCAAAACTGATGAGAAACTCGAGTTTCTGATACTCGAGTTCTAGAAAAAGTGGTACTTTGCTATTTATTTTCGAAACAGTGTTTTGTTGCTAAAAATTTTAAAATAATGTGGTATTTGGCCATTTTGGCCACAGTGCGACTCATGAATAGTACAAAAAAAGTGTAATTGGCCATGAATAGTAGCAAAAATAAGCTGGCTTTTTAATTTTTGTCAAACACACACCTATTAGTTTTTTTTTTTTTTAATCTAATAGTTGATGAATTGAATTATAGTAATAATTAATAATCAAAAGTACCAAAATGAACTTTACCCAATACATGACTAGGTAGCATCACTAGGATGTGGCAAGCCTGTATTGGTATTGTTGAGACCCTACGGTCCTGGGCTATGGATTTAAGAGGTTAACTGATTAATTATTGAATAAACTAGTATGTAGCCCCGTGCTACCGCACGGGAATGGATATATTATTAATCATAAGTTTATTCATGTTTAAAAGGCTCAGTTAAGTCTAAATTCATATTATTAACCAGAAAATTTCGTTAACAAAACTTAGCAGTATATATATTTTATACAGAAAGATGAACCTTGGTGACAATGTTTATCCAAAAGATCCATTCATGCTTTCGAATTTTCAATCTCTATTGGTGATTGAAATTTTCGTAGCTTAAAAAATTGAAAATTAAAATTAAAAAAAAAAAAAAACCTTATAGTTGTACTCATTTTGTAGTTTTACGATGGGTCATTTTGTAACATGATGGGCATTTATGTGAAGAAAAAACCTTTGAAGTTCCATAGCTGATAAAAGAAATTCTCTCCAATCTCTTTTTATAGAGAGATGGGTTTCTGCATGTTTTTATACATCCTTCATAATTGTATTATCACGAAGCAGGTCCAATGGATTTAGATTGGTATTATCGATTCCCAAAGTATAAGTGTTTAATGTGTTATTAATTTCATCTCATTGGCTTCTGCACATGACAGCAAAATTAAAAATAATTAGATTGTATACGTGTATAGCAAAATTGAACTCTAATTTCAGATTTTAATTGAACAATTGGAATGATAATATATGATAGTAACAACAATAGGAAAATTCAAATAAAATTTCGGAATTAAATTGTAACAATTTGAATAAAAAATTACAGTAGAAAGACAGGGAAGTAACTTAACACCAACATTTAAAAATTAAATTGGACACATAGCACAAAATTAAACTACAATTAGAGATTAATTTGATTCGATTTGAATTCTAAAATTGAACTTCAACTTAATATAATATATATAATTATATTTTTGTCACTTTTAACAAATTAACAAAATCTTATTTCAGACGTACTAAAAACTATTAAAAAATAAGAACTGATCATTGAGCTTGGAATCTTCTTGGAGGTGCCAATAAAGCGCTAATGTATGAGAGTGTGAAGCAAGGAAGAGTGGGATTGAACATTGTGTTTGAACCTGGCCTTGCTCTAAGAAATCTGTAAGGAGGAGGAGAGGGCAGTGTGTGGATCTAATTGGTAGAGGTTGAGAAAGGAGGAAACATGGGATGATGATATGGAATTAGGAGGAGATGATGTTTTACTTTTATAGTCTTTCTCCTTGGACTCCTTGGTTCCGGTTGTGGGATTAGAAGAGCTCTAAACTCTATTGAGGTCACTCATAAAAGTGTGCAGGTGAGATGTTCTTACTTAGGCCAATGAATATTATTATTGTGGTTTTCTTGACTTCTGTGTTAAATGTTAATATATCATTTATTTGGGCACAAAAATTAGAAAATTTAGATAAGATACATGACACAAAATTAGAGTCCAATTTATAATCTCCATAAAAGTGTGCAGGTAAGATGTTCTTGCTTAGGCCAATGAGCATTATCATTGTAGTTTTCTTGGCTTTCATGTTAAATGTTAATGCATCATTTATTTGGGCACAAAAATTAGAAAATTTACATAAAATACATGACACAAAATTTAAGTCAAATTTATAATCTAATTATTTTTTTTTTTTTTGAGTTTTGGTTAGGACAAGTGGCGCAAAATTGAGAATCCAACCATAAAAGTGTGCATGTGAGATGTTATTGTTTAAGTTAATGAGTATTATTATTGTGGTTTTCTTGACTTCCGTGTTAAATGTTAATGCATCATTTATTTGGGCACAAAAATTAGAAAATTTAGATAAGATACATGACACAAAATTGGAGTCCAATTTATAATCTCCATAAAAGTGTGCAGATAAGATGTTCTTACTTAGGCCAATGAGCATTATCATTGTGGTTTTCTTGACTTCCGTGTTAAATGTTAATGCATCATTTATTTGCGCACAAAAATTAGAAAATTTAGATAAGATATATGACACAAAATTGAAGTCAAATTTATAATCTAATTAATTTTTTTTTTAGTTTTGGTTAAGACAAGTGGTGCAAAATTGAGAATCCAATTGAAATCTAATTGGATTTTCTCTCTGCTTCACCTATTATTATATACTAGTATGCAACCTCGTGCTACCACACGGGCCTGGTTAATTGTAATGATGCTATTGGCTAATTTTTTTTGTTTTTGTTTTTTTGAGTTTATCACATGGATGATAGAATTAAATCAAACAATGAAAAATATATATTGCATTTTATTATTTAAGTAATGCTATTGGTCTCTCTTTTTTTGGTTAATCATACGTAGGATAGCATTAGATAAAACAATGAATAAAAAAAAAAGAATATTGCATTTTATTATTTAAGTGATGCTACAGTGAAGAAAAAAGAGAATATTGCATTTTATTATTTAAAATATATAAAAGGACATTAAAAAATAAAAACTGATCATTGAGCTTGGAATCTTCTTGGAGGCGCCAATGAAGCGCTAATGTATGAAAGTGTGAAGTAAGGAAGAGTAGGATTGAACATTGTGTTTGAACCCGGCCTTACTCTGAGAAATCCGTAAGGAGGAGGAGAGGGTAATTTGTGGATTTAGTTGGTAGATGTTGAGAGAGGAGGAGATATGGGATGACGATATGGAATTAGGAGGAGATGATGTTTTGCTTTTATAGTCTTTTTCGTTGGACTCCTTGGTTCTGGTTGTGGGATTAGAAGAGTTCCAGACTCTATTGAGATGACCCATTTAAGTGTGCAGGTGAGATGTTCTTGCTTAGGCCAATGAGTATTATCATTATGATTTTCTTAACTTCCGTGTTAAATGTTAATACATCATTTATTTTGGTACAAAAATTAGAAAATTTAGATAAGATATATGACACAAAATTGGAGTCCAATTTATAATCTTCATAAAAGTGTGCAGGTAAGATGTTTTTGCTTAGGCTAATGAGCATTATCATTGTGGTTTTCTTAGCTTCCATGTTAAATATTAATGCATCATTTATTTGGGCACAAAAATTAGAAAATTTAGATAAAATACATGACACAAAATTGGAGTCAAATTTATAATCTAATTAGATTTTTTTTTTGAGTTTTGGTTAGGACAAGTGGCGCAAAATTGAGAATCCAATTAAAATCTAATTGGATTTTCTTTCTGCTTCACCTATTATTATATATATATAGATATAGACATATAGATTGCTTTCCTCACAAATTAGTACTTGTGTGTTACATGACTAACTCATGCCTTCGAGTCCTAATGAAATTCTTACAAACAAATTCAATTAATATTGGGCTGGAGTGTGTGTGTGTGCATGTGTATATAAAATTACTAGCCCATGCTTCAACCCATGACTCCAGCCCAATATGCACCAATAACTCATGAAATTCAAAGCATATTGGGCTAGAATGTGTGTGTGTATGTGTGTTAAATTACTAACCCATGCCTTCAACAATGACTCCAGCCCAATGTGAATTAAATTTGACCAAGGAACATATTACATTTAAATCAAAAACCTGACAAATAAAACAACTTTAAAACGTTAAAATAATACAATTTTAACTAATTGAAACTTTCCCGAACATCTAGTGAGACTAGTGTGTGTAAAGCGTAAACACACGTAACCTTCTTTGTGAAAATATAATAAAAAAAATTAGGACAATAATTGATGAATCAAATTGAAACTTTGCTCAATAATTTGACGAAGTTAATCATATATAATTTAAAATTCTTTTTGTTTTTTGGTTGGGGAAAAATATGATTCGAGTATAAAAGAACACACAAGTACACAAATCTAAGTGTAGACAAGATTTTTATTTTTGGGGCCATTGAATCTTGCAAAACCCATAGAATTTACTTAAGTTATTTTAGTTTAGACAAAGTTTATACAAAATTGGTTGTAGCCTTAGGCTACAAACTCACTCAATAAAATAAATATTACTGTATATTTTGAAAATCTAACCGTTGAATTACATGTTCTTTACGCTCTTAATGCATATGTCAATTTTTGTGTCAATCGGATATCATTTACTATATAATCTATAATCTTATATTTTATGCATAATTTTAAATTACAAAAACTTGCAATTTAAAAATTTATTGATGACATAACATAGCTATTGATATTTAATTTTCTTGAAATTTTGCAAACATGGAGAATATAAGAAGAAGATGCAATCTAATGGTGGATTTGTCAAAATTCACCTCTAATAAAATGATATTGAGTGAGTTTATAGCCTAAGACTACAATTGATTGTGTAGCTAAACTTTGTCCTTTTAGTTTTGAAGATGTAAATCTTTTGTAAGATTTTATTTTTTAAACGAAAAGTCTAGAGGTTACCTTTTTGCCTTTGCTTTTTGTGGTGGACTTTTTTTTTTTTTTTGAGAAACCCCTATCCATAGGGAATTTTATTAGGCAATAAACTGAAGATCAAAATTGTAAACATCAATAGTGAATTGTGAAATTGTAATTTTTGGTCCATTTTTAATATGCCTGGCTCTTGTTTCGACCTTGATCTTGATCATTGGCACAAACAACTCTCAAATTTGATATTCTTATCTAAGTTAGTCACTCGTGCAATACATAGGAAAGTTTAATAAAATATAATTTATATACAAAATGGTTTTTTTTTTTTTTTTTTTATGAGTAATGCTACAGTTACAAATTATTTTACAACAATTTTACAAAATGTTAATATGACCAACTTCCTATTGGTTCTCATTTAGGCACACCATTAATATCACTTTTTCATCTACCAATAATCACTCACCAAATCAGCGATTTGTAAAAAAAATTGTATCTCTAGCATTATTCTTTTTTTATCTCTTTAATTTTGTATATAAATATTAAATTTGGTAATTATGATAAGTATTATTAGACATTTATTTTGATTGTTTGTATATGAAACATTAAATATGAAAATTGATAATTATGGTTGTTATTAATGGATATTTATTATGGTTGTATTTTTATATGGCAACTATTAACCATATAATTATGGGCAATCATTAATAGATATTTATTCGGATTGTGTATGTATATAGAACTATTTAATTTATTATTTAAAGAAAATATGATTTAAAAGAATTCTAATTTGAGGGTTTAAATATATAATATAATTTAAATTCAATTCAAATATATATATATATATAAATATTGACATGTAAATTTGTGAAGACTCAAAAACTTAAATTTATATGGCAAAATATTATGATGTCAACTAAAATTCAAAAAAAAAAAAAAAAAAAAAAAAAAACTACATTACAGGAGAACTCCGAAATGGCTATGGACATGTTAGGGGGGGGAAATGAATCCATAACCCTATGGAAATCTTAATAATTCACATAATCCCTAAACAACACTTTAGTTTTGTATTTACTGTATATTAAAAATATTATAAGTTAATCGAGTAACTCGTAAACAAGGCCAAGCTTGTTTAAAAATAAAATAAACCAAGCTAATCATGTGTTTTATTTTGGTGACAAGCTCAAGATCGGTTTGTGTTTAAAATAAAAGTAAACAACCAATTTTGAACTTTTCATATTCGACTCATTTACAACGTTGTGCACCAACACCTCTTCACTCATTTACTTTCCAAACTCAAAATTTTTTTTTTTTTTATAACAACTATTTACAGTTGCCCTCGTAAGATTTAAAAGAAAAAAAAGTTTTTCATAAAATTTAAATTAGTTATAATGCTTCTTCTTCTTCTCTCTCTCTGCTTCTTCTTCTTTTCTTTTCTTTTTTTAATTTTTTTTTATTATAATTTTTTTTTTTTTACATTTTGGTATTTGTCTTGCTAAAATCATTTAGTAATAAAAAGAAAAAAAATTCTTAATTGGTATAACATTAAGGGCAATCCAATAATTAAGAGACAAAAGGAATGATGAAAGATTACTCTTTTTATTTCTAAGTTAGTTTCTCGATCTTATACATGTGCATGGATGTGCACATATTTCCTTTTTTATTAACATATTGTTGAGGATCAAAATTTCATAAGAAAGCCCATTCCATGAAAAGTAAGAAAAGACCATGGGCCTTAACAAAAGAAGGCCTAATTCATGAAGCCAAGAAGGTTTATGAAGGCCCAAAATCCCAAAAAGAAGAAAAAAGAAAGAAATAATAATAATAATAAAGAAAAAAAGAAGAGGATCTCAATCAGAGGACATAGAGTAAGGATTTTGGTCAGAAGATATGTAGCAAAAAGAGCATCAAGGCCCTATGACCTTAATGTGTCCTTTTGAACCTTGAGAAGAGAACCTTGGCTAGTACATGGGAAAACCAAGATGTATGTTTAGATTTCCAGCAAAAATGCCATTAAAAATCCAGCAAAATAGGCATTTTTTTTGTAACCCATGGTCCAAGCCCGTGGGATCCCAAGTGAATAGTATGGGAGAAGTAGTTTGGTCGGTAGGGGAGTGAATTCTGGTGAAAGGAGGATCCCAAAGGCTTCCCTTGGTTCATATATTTGCTTGGAATGCATGAACCAATAGAAAACTCAGCTCCCCCATGTGCATAACACCTCCCCACCATTTCCTCTTAATTGTCATTTTCAACTAAAGCTATCATCAATTACATTAAGCAGCCTACCCATTCTTTTGACTTTCCAATGAGGAATCTTTCATTTATAGCTAAAGTCAAATGCCCATTTTGAGTTATAATTGCCTAAATAAGCTAAACATCTGCCCAATGTAGCTTTTCAGGTTCCAGAGGACATGGTTTTACCCAGCAGACTAAGGACGTTCTCACTCGGGATACCAGACCATGTCCACTATAAAAGGAACACTTAGACATAATAGAGAGGGGGGGGGGGGGAGAAAAATGGGGATTCAGAGGGAGATTTTAGAGGTTCAAAATATATATTCTTAGAGCTTTAAGAGCCTAGCAAGGGAGAGAAGAGAGCCAAGGGGGAGGAATTTGTCTCATATCCTTGAGATCATTCAAAATATAACTTAACCTCCAAAGAAACATATGCCAAAACATGCACACATCAGATATCACTCTCTCTCACAAAAATCCTCCTTACCTAACTATCTTGGAAGACAATGCCCAAGCAAAGCCACTTGGACTTGAGTTCCAAATCCCATAAGTCTTGTGCAAAAGCACTAAGTCTGTGAGAATTGGGCTAGGACCCTTGTGGCTAACTCATTCTCATGAAATTCATTTACATATATGTATATGCATTAAAATGTATATCTTAATCTAAGAAACTAACAATTATTTGAAGATATGTATATTATATAGTGTGTTCTTATGTAGGACCTATAAAGGTAAAGGGAAAGTACAAAACTCCATTGCATAATAAGCATGAAGAAATATCGTATAGTTCAGAGAATCAGCATTTTGGGATTACAGGCCTAGTATGTCCAGGTACCAAGTGAAGGATCTCTTTTGAATGTTTATACAATAAAAGATAAGATTTAAATATTCTATTTCAATCTCTTTTTCATTGTAAATATTATGAATAATTATTTTACTTGTTTTGTAAAAGTAAAGGGTCAATTTATGACACTAAAACACTTATAATGATATTTTATTACTTAGGAGAAATCACATTTTTGCCTTGAGGAGCTTTATGTGACTTGCGCACGCAGTGAACTTAGCTCAATCCACCAAATAACAAGTAAAGGGTCTAGGATCCTTGTTTCTACTTGGGCCTGAGTACTGTCCAAAAAAGGACCCACACACATATTTAATACTATTAGTTAGTTTTTCACTTTTTCTCCGAACTTCATAGTCCACGTGTTTTTATTATCATAATTTATTTGTGAATAATTTTGAATGGTTGACAAGTATTAACAGATTAACAACTTACCAACTTGTTTATAGAGTGGTTGTACTCGTATTTACTCCCACTGTTTTTATTAAAACTATAAAATGGTAATTTTTCATTCGGCTTCTTAACATAATAGAAGATGGTTTCTAAGGGAATTTAATTTTGTCCTTTGAAAGGGAAATTATAGTGAATAAAATATGCAATCAGTCATAACTTAATTTTTGGGATTTTAAAAAAAAATGTTGTATTCCACTTTGATAAATGATTGATTTAAAATATGTTAACAAATAAATACTTTGTGTCTTTTCTTTTGTCCATATTTTGTTAACATTGAATGGATATATACTAGGTTTATATTTCAAAGTATATTTTTCATTTTTGAATTCTAATAATTTTTGGTTTATAATGTGGACCCCAAAACTAAAATATTGGTTTCGCTCTTGAAGATCTTAGTGTATCAAACCTGAAAATCAACTACAAATATACATAAGGAAAAAATTAGGTTCCAAACTAATTTAGAGTTGTCATTTCCAAGCCATCACGTGGCAAATTATAAGACTTTCCATGTGTATTCTTTACACAAATCACATAACTCATTAAAATAGTAATGTGACTAAAACTAAATATAAATGAATTCGTCAATTATCCCGTAGTATGTTGAAAAAAAAAATATAACTTTAAATGTGTTGAAATCAAACTTTTTCTTATAAATAATAGTTAAAAAATAAACTCTACACTCTTAACTGAATCCTAAACTATGCAGTTGTTAATTTAACATTCTTATTTATTTATTAATTACATTTATGTTGAATATGGACTTTGAGTCGTACTAGATATGTATTTATAAGGTTTAAGTGAAAATCTAGTGGTAATAGCATTCTTTGTGATGTCCACATATGTAATGAACTATATCTTCTTCTCAACAATAAATATATATGATAATAATAATTCAAACCCTACCCTACTATATTTCTTTAAAAAAGATATGCATTCAGGAAAAAAAAAAACACTTAAGAAAATAAACTATTTATCAAAATATTATCTTAGGAATAAGAAGATTCATTAATTACTAGCTATGTTGGTACAAGACAAATTTGTTAGCTTGTGTTCTCCCTAAAGCTACCAAGCCTACTACAAAGTCAAACGAAACCATAACATTGGTTCGTGAGGTTTTCGAGGTGTTTCATTGTAAGAAATGGAAGAGTTTGGTCTATACGACACTTCCTTATATATATATTATTTAACAAATCAAATATGTTCATAAAAAAGTAACAAATCAAATATGTGTTCACAAATAACCAGTTATGTTTGGAATATTGTCACTTCTAGGTTAACTTACTAATGCCACTTTCATTAGCATAAAATCAAAACATTGAAAGATTGTGAAATACTGTCTAAACTCATTGAAATCATAATCAATTCTTTTTAATAAGAAAATCAATAATAATTAATAATCAATTTTTATTTATATCTTCAAAAGTCAAAATCATAAATTCTAGTTCAAAGAAAAGAAAAAGAAAAAAAAAAAAAAAAACAAAATCATAAAGACAAAGTCACGTGCATAGCCCGTGCTGGTCCCCCTATATACGTTTTGAGAGACTGTTACGTCTCGTTTTGCGTGTGCGCCTTATTTTTCTGCTGCAAACACAAACAAGGCACTCTTTCTCTCTGCGCTCTCTCTTTTCTCAGAGCCGTTTCTTTCCTAGGGTTTTCCTCTATCGAAACGCCGTCGTTTCGATCGATAACTCGCCAAAATGAAGCTCACCGTGAAGACTCTCAAAGGCAGCCATTTTGAAATTAGGGTTCAACCCTCCGACACCGTGAGTTCCTTAAACTTTTTGTTTTCAAATTTCAAATTTTGAATGCTTTACACGTAATCTGTTTCGTTAAAATTAAGAAAAAATTTGATCTTTTTTAGGTTTTGTTAACCAAATTAACGAGCAGTAGAAGTTTCACATTTGTATTTTTGTTGTTTATTCATTAATTCAGTTTATAGCTGTTGTGATTGTTATATAGAGAGTAGGATTTGGTGCTCAAAAATATAAATTTGTGGCAAAGAAATAATTTTTGAACAGAATTATAATGCAGAATGTGATCAAGTTAAAGTTGTTAAAGTAAAAAAGGATATGGGGATACATAAATTTAGTAAGTTGAGAAAAAAAGCAGGGCTGGTGGGTGATTTGTTATCTTTTAATATTAAATTATGGATAACTAGAATTTAAGAGAAAAGGGCGTTTGGGCGCGTGTGAAGAGGGTAGTGCTCTCTAAGGCATTGAGCTAAAGGGGTATTTTATGATCTCTAGTATAAGGAAAAGAGATAAAATTGGGAAAATTTTAATGTCTGATTGGATAGTGGTCATGTGTCCGTTTGGCATCAGTCTATTTGGTTTTTTGCTAGAATTGAGCTGAAGTATGCTTGTAATTCAAAAGGTGAGCTTTTAAAAATTCGTACATTAACAAATAGAGCTCATGGAAAACGGACGCGTGTTATACTAAGAAAGGCTTATTTATGAGTTTCTAGATTAGCCAAGAGTCTTTTTACTCATTGGCAGCCAGGGTTTGAATCTCCTCTCCCCTACTTATTGTAATAATTGAATTATCAGGAAAAAAGGAGTTTATTGATTAATTAGTCAACTAACGGGTGGTATTTTTTGAAGGTTATGGCTGTCAAGAAGAACATTGAAGATGTGCAAGGAAAAGACAATTACCCATGTGGACAGCAGTTGTTAATTCACAATGGGAAGGTCTTGAAGGACGAAACCACGCTAGCGGACAACAATGTTTCCGAAGATGGTTTTCTTGTTGTCATGCTTAGCAAGGTATATTTTTTCATAACGTGCTTTTATTTTGTTTGTATTGTGAATTTAACATGTTTGGTTTTTGTTATGATATTTAATTATATTTTAAGTTCTGGAACACAAGTGTGAATTCCAAAGATTATTTACAGCTATGTGAGACTGAGACTTAAGGTAGTGCATATTATGGTATGTGATATTATATGTTCCATAATAAGAAAAATATTTAAGGTTGCTCAAAATGATACATGACATGGGTACCATGTTACAGATGCTTCTACACTATAAGATTGGGTATTTGACTGATTAATGCGATATTCAATCCAGCTTCTGTTTATTTCCATATGTTGATATGGAATATATTTAATAAATACTTATCAAAAAAAAAAATAATAATAATAAATACCCAAAGTATGAACAATATCTTAGCATTCATCATATTTGAAATGGTGCATGTACACCTACCGGTAAAAAAAGAAAAAAGGCTATTTCATTAATGAAAGCAAACAAATCAGTAATTAATATTTTGTGATTATCACATCATGTTAGTTAATATTCGCATTTAGAATTTTAAGATAAGTTAATCATTACATCTTACCTTTCCTCAAAGTTAGAAGATGGTAAGTTAGTTTCCAGTGCTATAATTTCATATCTTCCATCGCTGTGAATATTTTACATACTAGTTAAGGCTTTTGCTGAGCATTCTGTATTAAGAATTGGTGGACTTTGTCTTTTAATATTCCCCCCCTTCCTTGAATGCAAGGATTTGAGAGGGAAATTTGAACCAGTGATTTTGCTTCTTGAGGTGTGATCCCCGACCAATTGCGATACTCCTTGGGAATTTTTTGCCTAAATTAGTTATGAACAGTATGAATTTATGTATTTATTTTGTACTCTTTCATAAAAGAAGACATATATGACTATTTGAATGCTCCCAATTACATCACTGGGTATAACCTGGTTATACCTAAAAATAATGAGCAGCCTCACTACCTATTTCATTACCTTTCTGTGTGTTATGAACAGTATTATTTGTAAGTCAACTTGAGCGGCAGTATGCTGACATGAATGCACTCAATTAGATATTTCTACATATCTAAAAGTATGTAGAGTAGCCTCGTTACATCTCATATGGCAGTCACTACAAATCTGAAGAAGCAGCATTATGCTTTTCTTCAATATTGCGCCAAACATGAAAGAGTTTTGAACTCCTGTGTTGGATTCCCAACCCTGCTCTCCTGCCTTAACTGGGCTGGTGTTGGCATCATTGATTTTCCCCCCAGTTGGTGCATGGTTGTTATTTATTTATTATCATGAAAAAGTACTTTGTGTTAATTCTAGGTTAGTTTTAAAGACCATAGCTTTTTCTTTTTTGGCTAATGGATGAGCTATTTTTGGCATCATTGTGATTGAGTTTCCACTTTTGAGTGTATTATTATGTTCCTAAATGTTAGCCAATACTACTAAGGATCTTAAGAGAATTCTCTGCTTGTTATTGTCTGGTATGTTTGCGTAAGTTTAGATACTTACTACATCTTGATACTTTTATGTACCCTAATTTTATATCCTATTGCCATTTTGGCAGAGTAAAACACTGAGCTCATCAGGGGCCTCATCTACTCAGGTATTCTTGCTCATTTTTACTTGTTGCCCCAAAATGATCACATCTGATTTCTTATGTTTTCTTTATAAACCACTTATTTTACCTCTGTATGATAGCCTGCTTCTACAAATCCACCTACAACGGCACCTACCTCAAACCCTCCTGCACCTGAAGCTCCTGTACAAGCACCGTGAGTTTCTATGACAGGTTTCTTTCAATTGTTGCTTTTGGGGATCTGCTGGATTAATCTAAACACTTTGCTATTTGTGTTGCAGGGCCTCGAAGAGCACATCATCTGCTTCAGACACAGGAGCAGCTAAGTATGGTCTCTATCTCTAAGATATTCATCTTAGTATTTTGTTAGAACAAATGGCTTTGAAATTGGTGAACATGACGATCAAGATTTGAAAACAACCTTTGATCAGTTACCTCAAAAAAAGAGTGGAGATGAGAAGATGCTCTGTCAAGTTTCAGCCACAGTAAAAATTGCTTGCATTTAATTTAAATGCTTGACAAGGGTTTCCTGTTTTCTTTCTGAGTATATTATTTTCTTTAGCTTATCAACATCATATATTGGTAAGTTGATTAGATCACATACAAGATGATATTTCATTGACTGATGGTGTGATCAGAAATGTGTTTTTTCATTGGACATGTGGCATATTCATATACCTTTTACTAAGCAATATTTTTGATACCATGTATTAAGAGCATGGTATAATCCATGCTCAGCCATGGGATCAAACATGGAGCTGAATATGTGTTGAATGCATGATAGTGTGGACTACTAGAATGCAGCTCTTGGGTATATATTTTGTAGAATGATAAACACTGGAGTGTATGTATTCATTAAAAAAAAAAAAAGAATGGTACTCATTGAAGTGTGTATATATTTTGTTCCTAAATTAAGTACCAAAACCATGTTCACCACAGTTTAGTGTCTAAAACCAGTAGACGGCTTCTATCTACTGATACTTTGGTTGGTTCAAGTGGCTGGGTTGAAATTTTGAGGGCAGTCCAATCTTGCCATTGGCACAGACTGAAATTTAGAGTTCAGTTACCCATTATATTGCCTGGCTGAATTCCAAGGTTTCCAATCAAATCTTAAACCCCAGATATATTTTGGGTGTGCTATTTGACAAGGTCTATTTATTATTATTATTAATATTATTTCTAATTTTGACAATGCATGATCCAGATCAAATGCTTTACTACATGCTTGTTTATCATAGATATGCACCAATAATGTGAAATTTAGTAGGATTGATATGTCTTTCTCTTATTTCTCTTATTTTTTTGGCCTTCAGTAACAAATCTACATAAATGACTTCCTTTCTAGTTGCAGAGAACAAAATTTCTAATTAATTTAATATAATAGTATCATGATATGATATCTTGTTACAGTGCTCCTACTGTTGCCTACGGACAAGCTGCTTCAAATCTAGTTGCTGGTAATAATCTTGAGCAGACTATTCAACAAATAATGGATATGGGTGGTGGCAACTGGGACAGAGAAACAGTTACCCGTGCGCTTCGAGCAGCTTTTAACAATCCAGAGCGAGCTGTGGATTACTTATACTCAGTATGTTTAAAATGCATAATTGTTCTGCTGTAGCAGTAGTCTTGATTTAGATACTAATGTTGGCCTAACTACAGGGTATTCCAGAAACAGCAGAAGTTGCAGTACCAGTGGCTCAAATCCCAGAAAGTCTGGCAACTGAAACAGGTGGTGCCACTGCACCTGTCTCTGGAGCACCTAACTCATCACCCTTGAATATGTTTCCACAGGTAAAAAATTTTAAAATTTGGTAGGGACTTCCATGACTCACTGTCATCCGGTCCCTAATTTTAAGAAGCTGGAATTTTCCAGGAGACACTTGCTGCTGCTGGTGGCGGTGGCGGAGGACTTGGATCCCTTGAATTTCTTAGGAACAATCAACAGGTTAGATTCCTGTAATATTCATTCCCTTCTGCCCTTTTATGTAAGAATCTTTGAGTTCTATGTATGGGATTTTAAGAAAGCATAGGCATTCTAATTAAATTAACTTGTTGGCACCTTTTTCTTTCTATATTGAGGTTGACACTCTAATTTCTTTTTTTATTGGTACTTGGGCTAATTGTTTCCCATAAGGATGATAAAATGGATTGGATCTTCTCAATTATAGCTTCTTTATCTCTACCTTATAACCTCAACAATATTATAATGCATATGGTCGAGAGGACATGACTAGAGGTAAAATTGAAGCATGCATCCATCTGACTCAAACCAGAGCACACTCTTGTCATCTGGACTTTTACTTTCATTGATTTGTCTAAGCCCAATTCTGCATTGTGTTGAAATCCATTTATGGTCAATTAGTTGTGATACCAAATGTTCTGTTTGATTTTCATCCTGTTATACTTACTGAACTCTTATGATGTGACTGAATATATATATATATATATTTATTTATTTTTTCACTTTGCCTTTTAGTTTCAAGCACTGCGATCAATGGTGCAAGCAAATCCACAGATATTACAGGTCTGTATCATTTCTTTATTGTATTCCTACTGGCTTTTTGATGTCTTTAGAGTTTTATTTTCTATTATTTTTTTGGCAAGTAATGTCTCATTATTAAAATACTGCGTCTGGTACAGCCCATGCTTCAGGAGCTTGGAAAGCAAAATCCCCAGCTTTTAAGACTAATTCAGGAGCACCATGCTGAGTTTCTTCAGTTGATAAATGAACCTCTAGAGGGTTCTGAAGGGTGAGTATATGCATATCCAGTAAATCTGAGTGAAAAAAAGAAAGTAAAAGAGTCAGATATCTTCATTCATTTCAATTTTATAGAAATCTTTAGACGCTGCAGTCATCCTCCTTCCTTTTCTTATAGGCATAATCATCGTCCTTGTCTCCTTGATCACCCAATGCTGTCATCGTCTCTAGTTAATACTCCTTTCAATGTTGATATCTAAAGTCATTGCTCTGGAGATTTTTTTGGTACTTGTGGACATATACTAATAAACAGATAAATTCAATGAATCAAGCCTGATCAGGCCCTTTTCTGAAGCACAGGGATGAGACCTGGGGAACTTGACCCTTTGTGTGTGTGTGTGTGTGTGTGGTGTAAACTTGATTTTGTTTGTTTTGATTTGAGATGAAATGCTTTTATGTACTGTGATATAGGCACCTTTGACCCCTGCAAATTAACCTCCAGCTGGAACTGTTAAACAACAAGGCAGCATAAATTTTCTTTTTACTTGCAGGGATGCATTTGATCAGCCCGAGCAAGATTTGCCTCATGCTGTCCATGTCACACCCGCTGAACAGGAAGCTATTGAACGAGTATGGATTCCTTCTCTATGTGATACAATGCTGTCTTCATTTCTTTCTGTTTCCCTTAAATTTTATTAATATGTATTGATTGATTTATGTTCACATTCTGTAGCTGGAGGGAATGGGATTCGATAGAGCCCTAGTCATTGAGGCATTTTTGGCATGCGATCGCAATGAAGAATTGGCAGCCAATTACCTATTGGAGAATGCTGGAGATTTTGAGGATTGATGATATACCTTCATTGGGTTGATAGTTTTGGTTTCTTGGATTCATTTCTTTCTCCCTTTCTTTACTTGGGTAGTGTTTGGATTAAACTATGTACTCTAAAATTCTTTAAGGAAATTCATTTTTATCAATTCGAGTATAGAGAACGTGACAAAAGTGGTGTCTGATTTTAAGTTTTACAATTATTTTTTCCCCATGAAGTATACGGTATTGGTAAAAGGTGGGTAATCAAGAGCTCTGGAGTACATGATCATAATATCTCCAGAAACCAAGTGACCAGGCTACTTTCATCTTTTTGTCTTGATGAAATAATACCTATAAATATGTCGTGCAAAATAAAATGCTACTCTTTTCATTCTCAAAAAAAAAAAAAAAAAAAAAAAAAAAAAAAAACTCATTTTTCTTTGCCCTTTAAACTATAAAAGGGAGAAATGCTACTTTTAGTGATCTTGTGCTAATACGATGATAAATGGCTAAAAAGTGTTACCCACTTTTATTTATTTTTCAAAATTGAAATTGTGAGCTGAAGACATATTTTAGTTACAAACACTACCCTTGATAAATTATTATGTTTTCAAAATGATAATAACAGTAAGAAAATTTTAATACTATATTTACCCCCTTCGTTTTATTTTATATTTTGTGTGCATATATATAAAATGTTATGAGCAAGGGAAAGGACAAATTCTAAAAGATTTGACGCTATGATGCGCAGCTAGTTCTAGAACAAAGAAAAAAAAATGTAGTACATCACACCTAAGAGATGTCACTCATGGCTGCTAACTTATCTGCATAAACGATTAGTCGCTTATCCAATCCAAACCTCTCATGTATAGCCTCTAATTTAGCGGGGAGACAAAATCATTTTAGATTCTAAGCAAGACTTGGCTAAAGAGATGTTCTTGTTATGAACTTGGATATGACTACAAGCACTTGAGTAGTTGAATAACCGATGTTACTTTTTCAACTGCTATCTGCTTTTTGACTTGGTCGAAGGGAGGAGGGGTCAAAAGAAATCCAAAGAAAGATGTTTTCCTGTTGAATGCATATTAATTTGGTAGCAGATGTTAATGGGGGAGATAAAGTCTTGATGAAATAGTACTTATATGATAAAAAGAGAGCAGAAGGTGGTTGTGGTGGTAGTGAAAGGTAATGAAATTTTACTTTTTTGCAAGAAGACCATATAGTGTAAAGAGAGAAATAGAAATTACAAGAGAAGGAAGGCATTTGCGATAGTGATGAAAAAAATCCAAAAGGAAGTTGATAGGAGAAACTCTACCTATTAGCATCCGGCAATGTTTGGTGTAGCCAAAACCTTCACTCAGTTCTCAATTTCCATCATTCAATTCCCAAATTTTGTGGGGGCTCACCTCAAGTTTGTTTGATTGGTTTAGTTTTTGTTCTCAATTCTCATAATTCATTACCCAAAAAATTGAGTTAAAATTGTAGAAACTAAGAATACATTTGATGAGTTTTCAGGTTATAAAAACTGAGTTACAATGGCAGATTTGTAAAATAAAACCAAACTACTGTGACCCACTCTCATGACTTGTCTTTATCAAGTCAGACCACACTTAAGAGCCATAATAGCTCTTTTTGAGTTGCACCAGAATTCAGTTAAATCTCATTACTCTACATACACACTCACCTCAGTTTATGAGATATAAGTTAGAGTTAGAGTTTTGAGTGAAGAGAACTGAGAGATGAGTGATGCTAAATTAAACACAAATATATACCATTCAAATTGCTATTTTATATCTTCAAACACTAAACACCTCATCCGGTTGAGTATTCTTATAATTTTTAATAACCTTACTATAGTAACTTCTTAAATTTAGAAGTTATTGTAGATGAGTTATAAACTTATTTTGATAAACTCTCTTTCTTATTTTTAAATAAAAAAAATTAGTTTTATTTATTTTGGATTAGTTTTATATTTTTTTTTGGGTAGTTTATATTATTTTAATGTGTTGCATTTGTATGTTAATAAAAAATCGAGATGTTAGATGAGTCATAAAATGATATGTTAAAATAGATAAAGTAACTTTTTACTCTAAAGTGTAAAATGAATTTTTTTTTTTGATGATAATGCAAATTGCTCCAAGTTTACTTAAGCCACCGGGTACTTGAACAAACTTTTCTCAAGCAACTTTACTTGAATACTTTAAGCCACCGGATGCTATACATTCTTTTCGGCTCTAAAAAGTGTTATAATTAGCACTGTTTCGAGTTTCCGCAAACAACTTTAATTGTGTACCAAAGGTTCAAAACTCTAAAAAAATTTAAATTAAAGCAATATTTTGTCAATTAACTGGAAATAAATCCCTTATTATAAGTTAAATTTAAGAATCAACAATGTATTTTGGTTAATAAATTTATATATATTTGTGTAATTTTTACAACTTTATAGCTTTTGTACATGTGAATTTAAACAAAGAGATAATAATTTATAGATCGGTAAAATTATACAAAATATCATGATGCTATAAGATCCCACGGTCTAAATCATGTTCATAATGAAATCTTTTTCATTTAAGATTTTACTTACAATTTGAGTCATTATGTTCCATTCCATTTAAATTATAGAACATAGTATTGAAAGAAATGTTAATCGTGATAAGAGATGGTTGAAAGTTTTATAGTTCAATTAATACATTCTTGTGTCTCTAATAGAGAAGTTTGCGCTCTATTTTTTCCGACGTTAAAGTTTTTATTTTTTACTTTTTAATTTATATAAGATAAAAAATTTACTTTATCCTAATTTAAGTCTATATGTGTAAAATTTGGAGACTTGAACTTTGACCCTTACTCCTCACATCTTACAAGTACTTATACTTGTGGAGTGACTATTGCACCAAGGGTGCGCTATAGTAATATTAAAGTTTTTTTTTTTTTTTTTTAATTTTTAAAATGAGTTATTTTACAAAAAAAATATTTTCTATAAATACTAGGGGCGGCACCACCTTAAGGCCAGGATCACCCTAACCTGATGATAATAATAATAATAATAATAATTTAAAAATTTTTATTTCTCTATCCTTCAAAAAAATTTGGGAACACCCCAGTTTTTTTATGCCAATAAAATTAAATTTTGCACCATAATTTGTGGAGTAACTATCGCACCAAGGGTACGCTATATTAATATTAAAGTTTTTTTTTTTTTTTAAAAGAGTTATTTTACAAAAAAAAAATTTCTATAAATACTAGGGGCAGCGCCGCCTTAAGGTCAAGGTGGTCCTCAGGGTGGTCCCAGGACCACACTGACCTGATTTTTTTTAATATATAATAATTTAAAAATTTTTATTTGTCTATCCTTCAAAAAAAATTTGGGAACACCCCCAGTTTTTTTATGTCAATAAAATTAAATTTTACACCATAATTTGTTCTACATTCAGTAAATGAATGATTGCTTGGTTGTGTACATTGAAAGAGATGTAGCTTGTTGCATTAATAATGAAACTATCATGCACCGATTTCGAAATATAAAAACTTGTAGAAAACAATTGTAAATTTTATATATTTGCGTGGTTTTTTTTTTATTGTTGTTGTTGTTAATATATGAATTTCTTTTTTTTTTATTAAATTGTATAATTTATATTTCTTAAAGAACGTCTTAAAAAAATTTCTAAAGCCGCCACTGATAAATACGTTGAAAAATAATATGCTAACTTTCCTTATTAATTTTTTTAAAATGCTTACAAAAACTGGAAATACATTAAAATTATTCAAATCTCCCACCATCTATTGAAAAAAAAAAAAAAAGGGAAAAAACTGCGCCTATAGAGATTGAAGCCTGGGGCCCTGTTTGGTTCATAAAGGACAAGAAACGAATGGATTCCTCATCCCTCGCCAGGGTGGGAACGGACTCAGAAAGCACAAAACTCATGTCTCTTTTAACTTTTTTCTATCCGTAAGTCTGAACCAAAGGCGTCACTGTTGTGGTACCAGATATTTGTAGCAGTAGATAGAAGTAGATACTAGATACTACCACTAGTGATATATGCAAAAATGGGAACAAAATATACCAACATTAAATATATATATATATATATAATAAATAAAAAAAGAAATGTGGGAACATAATAATAATTAAATATAAAAAGAGAATAAATCCATATATCAGATGAGGAATGGACGCCAATAACTCACTGGGCACATTTTTATTTTTATTTTTTGAAATTAATATATGCAAACCTGTTGGAATAATATTATTTTCACATTTCACCATTATAATACTGTTTGTATTTTGAAAATAAATCATATTAACAATTATAAAATAAAATTTAAATAATATTGTGTTATTAGACTTATTTTATCTAGCTGCATTATATTCTATATTTAATTCATCGAATTTTAAATATAGTTTTAACCTATGTCGTTCGAATCTGGTCATTATCTTTTCTCATCAAACTAAGTGATCAATTGATTTTGGATACTTTCTAATTTTTTTTTTTTTAATACGGGCAAAAATTACACCTTAAATATTTTATTTAATATTTTTTATCAATTAAGTTAATTGAAACACACGCATATATCTTGACAGCCTTCAAAAAAGAAAAAGAAAGAAAGTAGAACTTTGAATCCAAAAATTTAAGGATATAAAAAAAAAAAAAGTTTTATCAATCTGTGTGCACCATCCCATCCATCAAATAATCCAATGGCGTATATTCCTAGAGGCTCACCAACCTAAAATCACATATCCATTTATTCTTCACCACATTATCTACTGCCAGTTCTCAATGCTCTTTGCTGTTATCTTGCCTTATTTTCTTTTTGTTTCTTCTCTTTAGCCTCTTTCCTTCCTTTTTTTCTTTTTGTGATTTTTTTTATATAGTATTTTTGAGTGAGAAAATTATTCAAAAATGGCTGTAGCTATGGCTTCTTGTGCTCTTGGTGCTCACCTCAGTAATGCTATTCTGAAAGCCTCTGAAACTCGAGTTTCAAGTGGGTTTTTCATCAGAGGCGCCAAATGTTTCTCCATTTTTCATCAGAGAAAGTAAGCCCCTTTTTTCACTTTTTACGTTCTTTCTTCATTTCTATTTAATTTGATGTAGTTGTTGTTGTTGTTATTGTTGTTGTTACATCTTTTGAACTGTAATGTCATTGCACAACTATGTAAAACTTAAGACTTTGCTTCTATGTGATCATACTAGTGTACTGATTTTGTTGTGTTGTTTTTGTTTTACTTTTATCAAAGTAACTATTTTGGTTAGTTATGTGACTAAATTTTTTCACTTTTATGTTCTGGGTTGTATTGTATTCTCTTTATTTCCTCAAATTATGACTTGGAAGTAGTCTCTATAGTTTTGCTGTTTCTTTTTTTCTTTTGGGTAAGTAAGAATCTTTGTTAAAGAGAGAAAACTACAGAAGCTAGCAAAGGGGGCATACCCCAGCAAACTGTGCAATGAAAAAGAAGAAGCAATATTAGCACTCAAAGAGATCATTAGATAATACCAAAGTAGTCCAACATTGCCTTTTAGAGTACACTTAGGTAGTGCATTGCTGCTATTCTTTGTGTTAAGTTTCTGTGTGGTTTCTGTCAGATGGCTATCTTCAGCCACTACAATCACTCCACGAGCATCGACTTCCACTGTGGAGGTATTGACAAATTTTGATCTATGTGATTGGGATTTTTCCATATTAAGTGGCTTACTTCTCTGTTTTCTTTTGGTTTTTTGGAATGGGACGGCAAACAGGATGCAAGTCAGAGTGAAAGCGATGCCGTTCCAACTCCAGTCGTTATTATCGACCAAGGCTCTGATCCAGATGCGACTATTGTGGAGATAACTTTTGGGGATCGGCTTGGAGCTCTTCTTGACACTGTATGAAGACTTACCTCTGTTATTTATGTTTGATATTTGATGTTTGAGTCTTTAGTATATTGATGAATGAGAAATTTTTTTCATTCAATATGATCTATCTTCATATGTTTTCAAGAATGTGTCTGCTAGTGGACATTAACTATCAGCAAATGGGTTGCAGATGAATGCACTCAAAAATCTTGGACTCAATGTTGTTAAAGCAAATGTTTTCTTGGATTCTTCTGGGAAGCACAACAAGTTTGCCATCACTAGAGCGTAAGTTATTGTCCTTACACGTACATTTGAACATGAGGCCTTGTCTTCTTTTTGTATATTGTCTTGACAGTTTTCATTCTTGCAAATGACACTCTGGTCTTTCTGCTTTCTATTTCATTTTCGGATTAATATGTTTTCATACTCCTTTGTTCATTCACTATAAAGTTCAGATCTTGGTTTTTCTTGAGAGGTATAATACTTTCTTATATGTATTCAAGTGAGCTTCCTTACAGCCAGTGGTATTTAAATCACAAATTTGATGATCCTTGAACAAATGCGAATGCCTAAAGATGCAGAGAGTGGTGGTGTCATAAGTACATGGATAAGAAAATGGAAGCAGTTTCTGGAATGATTTCAAATCTTAGTTTCCTACATGAGTTCAAAAACCTTTAAAATTTGACATTTGACTCATTCCTAGTATTGAATTACTTATTGCACTAGCTGTTCTTTGTTGATTTGATTCATTTGTTTGTGGAGCTTGTTTGCAGTGACACAGGTAGAAAAGTAGATGATCCAGAGTTGCTTGAGGCAATTCGCTTGACAATTATAAACAATTTGATAGAGTATCACCCGGTATTTCATTTTTAATTTATTTATTTTTAATTTAAAAAGAATGTTATTAAGTTAACCTCTGGTAGTGAACATCTTCTTGGAGTTCCATCTTCCTGAACATGTGAAACTGATGGTCCAGGAATCGAGTACCCAATTAGCAATGGGAGCAGCCTTTGGAATAGTGCCACCAAAACAACAGGTTCAATTTTTTTTTTTAATTGTTATATTTTTTTTGTAATGTTGATTTATTTTTGTCTGTGTGGAGCACTTCTTGTTGCGAAGTTAACTAGCTGAGTTAATTAAGCTGTCATATATAGAACATTATTTTTATATTTTACCTTTCTTAGTTAAGCATGTAATACGATTATACAAACCAGTAGTTAGAGGTCTCTACTGCTGAGGGTGCATGTACTCTTTGCATGTGTTTCTGAGTTTTTCCACACTCCCAATATGCATGCACAATAGTACATGAAAATGTGCATTTGATAGTGAATTAATGATGTGATAATTTTCAGTTTTTTACAATGACTGTCACCTTCTCACATCATAGTCATGGTAGAAATGTTCTTATTCAAGAAGTCATAGTTGGATCTGCCCCTACAGGAAGTGGAAGCACCCCCTGTCGCCCCCCTTCAGCAGAAAAAACTAAATAAAGAAAGAAATGTATTCAAGTAAATACTGTTCTGCATGTATTTTTATGCTTCTCATGTGTAGTGTAATGCAGGCACTTGAGACTTCTTATGCAGTATTATATCAAATTAACAAAATTCTGATTTTTACTCCATATTGAGTTGTTTGTGCTTTGTAATGGTTTTTGTTCATTATAAATTGTGTGAACCTGGTAGAGGTAAGATAGTATATTCCGATTGACTTTGTTTCCAAATCTTATTAGTGCTATATTGTGTTGATGCATCCTGAGAGATTTCCTGGGCATACAAAATAAATGCATTTAATGAAGTCATTTGTTGTGTTGTTATTCCTCAGGTTGATGTGGATATAGCAACCCGCATAAGAATCAATGATGATGGTCCTAACCGGAGGTAATGCATTTATCAGTTTTACTTTCTCATGCAATTAAAGTCCTGCAACCCAACATCTTCCCCATGACAATTTTGGAGGCTAAGCCCTCACATTAGCAGTTGCCTGCTAAGCATGAATGATAACATCATTACATGCAAAAGCGGCTTGCAAAAAATATATTTTCCCTGTTGCCTAACCCTGCCCGCCTCCATAAAACTATTTTTGCAGTTTGCTTTCTGTGGAAACAGCTGATCGCCCGGGGTTATTGGTGGATCTTGTAAAGATCATAACTGACATCAATGTTGCCGTTCAATCAGGAGAATTTGATACTGAGGTGGTTATTTCTCATTCATCTCTGCAAGTTTTAATTATTATTTTTTTAATTGGACATTGAGTGACATTATTTTTATTTGTATGTTTTGCTTTTTGGACCTAGGGGTTGTTGGCCAAGGCAAAGTTTCATGTTAGTTACAGGGATAAACCCATTAGCAAGCCTCTCCAGCTGGTAAGCTAGCATTCTGTTAACAATACAGCTTTAGAATTGTTTTTTCTAATATCAAGTGAATTTTAAGTACCTTCCCAACATCCATGTCACTAGTGTCGCTTGGAAAGACATTTCTGATTTGTCCCAGGTCCACTACCTATGTTTTTTAATTTTCTTATTGAATATGAGAAACATGATTGTAAACTTTTTGATCAACATTCTATGACATATACCTTCCGGGCCCACTAGCTGTCTTCCCCATCTCTTCCAACTTAGCTTCCACCTAAAAGTGGATAAGATTTGAATGGAAACTAGAGTGTCAAATGAAAACTTTTTATCCTCAAAACTCCACCGTCTAAAAGGAATATAAGATCATAGTCACTAGGTTCCTTTTTAAACCTTTTTTTTTTTTTTTTTTTTGAGAATCAATTTCCTTTTTGAACCTCAATGATAATTCCTATCCTCTCATTATCCACTGAATTCCCCAAAATAATATCAAATTGTGCTGCGCTGAGCTTGCTCACAACAGATTGAGCAGTCCGTGATATCACAACTCTGAGAGTCTGTTGGGGCTCTTTTGTTGCAATACTTACTGATGGATAATTTACTCTACCCAATTTTGCAGGTTCTTGCTAATAGCTTGCGATACTTTTTGAGGCGTCCATTCACAGAGGAGGCAAGTTTTTGAGCCTTGTAGGGGACCAGATTTAGGATTATATATTCAAGGGATGTTGTTGTTTCCACTTTTGAAGGGATATGTATGTATAACCAAAAAGAAAAAGGAAAAAAAGAAGATAGAATGGTGAATTGAAAATCCAACACATTTAAATTGGTAAATTTGCCAGCTAAAACTGCAATGTAAAATGGTAACTATACTTTGTTATAGTGATAACATTATAGTAACCCTTGGTGCTTTTTGGCATTTGCTGATAATGAAAAGTTAAGAGAGAAATGGCATTGGATTCATCTGCGTGCAAAAGCATGCTGGTCATCACCATGGATGGAACCAGAAATATAAAGTTGAAAAGGCTACGAGGCCCACAACCCCAAACGTGGAGTCAATAGGAAGAGTGAAAGATAAAAAATAGTGACAGTGGTATAGAGTTAGCAGAGATAATGGTTTTGATATTTTACATATTTTCCATTTTTCTTTTTGTTTGGTTTCATTATAACAAACAAATTCGTTAATGGTAAAATCCAAATACAAAAGCCTATAGAAAAAAATACAATAAAATTTATAAAAATGGTATGAACAAAACACAGATCACTCCTACTGGCCTTAAAAAATGATTCTCATCAATTTCGCATATGGTGCCATCCTTGTTAACCATAGAGGAATTCCAGCACATAAGATGATTTCTCGTTCGAATTATTGGTGTTAAGAATTCTATTGAAGCCATGGCTTTTGTTTATCATCCAATGAGCTGAGTAGATTATAGATTCGATCATGGTTAGCTCACCAAATTAGTGGACTATTTTCTTTGTCCCTCTACATTATCTTTCTTTCATTGCATGGCTTTGCTCCAATTTAGTTATGGTTTGCCATTTTTTTTTTCTTCACAATTATAGGTTTTTGTCATCTAAAATGTTTACATTTTACATCGATGTACTACTGAATGTTATACTAACAAGTTAGTGTGAAAATGTAAATAAGTATAAAATTATGTTTCAAAACTCATTCAATTCCAGCTGGTAAGGTTTTTTTTTTAAAAAAAATTTAAGAAAGAAAAAATATCACGTGAGAGATCATGTGATTCTGTCATTTGGCTCTTTGTAAGAGTAATTTTCATTTAGTTTTACACATCAAGTTCTTCACGGATTTGGATTATAATAAAATTCTATTAATAGGATATCACTATTTTCACTAAGTGTTTAACTTACTACTATCATACTTCAATAAGATAAACGTGACATCATAAATTTTAGATAATATTTCCACAAGCCAACTAAATATTTACATTTTAGTAAAAAAAAAAAAAAAAAAAAAAAAAAAAAAAAAACCCTTTAGCAAGCCTCTCCAGTTGGTAAGCTAGCATTCTGTTAACAATAAAGCTTTAAAATTGTTTTTTCTAATATCAAGTGAAATTTAAGTACCTTCCTAACATCCATGTCACTAGTGTCACTTGAAAAAACATTCTGATTAGTCCCAGGTCCACTACCTATGTTTTTTAATTTTCTTAATGAATATGAGAGACATGATTGTAAACTTTTTGATCGACATTCTATGACATTTACCTTCCAGGCCCACTAGCTGTCTTCCCCATCTCTTCCAACTTAGCTTCCACCTAAAAGTGGATAAGATTTGGATGGAAACTAGAGTGTCAAATGAAAACTTTTTATCCTCAAAACTCCACCGTCTAAAAGGAATATAAGATCATAGTCACTAGGTTCCTTTTAAACCCTTTTTTGTTTTTTTTTTGAGAATCAAGTTCATTTTTTAAACCTCAATGATAATTCCGATCCTCTCATTATCCACTGAATTCCCCAAAATAATATCAAATTGTGCTGCGCTGAGCTTGCTCACAGCAGATTGAGCCGTCCATGATATCACAACTCTGAGAGTCTGTTGGGGCTCTTTTGTTGCAATACTTACTGATGGATAATTTACTCTACCCAATTTTGCAGGTTCTTTCTAATAGCTTGCGATACTTTTTGAGGCGTCCATTCACAGAGGAGGCAAGTTTTTGAGCCTTGTAGGGGACCAGATTTAGGATTATATATTCAAGGGATGTTGTTTCCACTTTTAAAGGGATACGTATGTATAACCAAAAAGAAAAAGAAGAAGATAGAATGGTGAACTGAAAATCCAACACATTTAAATTGGTAAATTTGCCAGCTAAAACTGCAATGTAAAATGGTAACTATACTTTGTTATAGTGATAACATTATAGTAACCCTTTGTTATAGTGGTATAGAGTTAGCAGAGATAATGGTTTTGATATGTCACATATTTTCCATTTTTCTCTTTGTTTGGTTTCATTATAACAAACAAATTCGTTAATAGTAAAATCAAAATACAAAAGCCTATAGAAAACAATTCAATAAAATTTATAAAAATGGTATGAACAAAACACAGACCACTCCTACTAGCCTTAAAAATGGTTCTCATCAATTTCCCATATGGTGCCATCCTTGACAACCATAGAGGAATTCCAGCACATAAGATGATTTCTCGTTCGAATTACTGGTGTTAAGAATTCTATTGAAGTCATGGCTTTTGTTTATCATCCAATGAGCTGAGAAGATTAGAGTCCTTCATGGTTAGCTCATCAAAATAGAGGACTATATTCTTTGTCCCTCTACATTATCTTTCATTGCATGCCTTTGCTCCAATTTAGTTATGGTTTTCCATTTTTTTCCCTTCACAATTATGGGTTTTTGTCATCTAAAACATTTACCTTTACATTGATACACTACTAAATGTTATACTAATAAGTTAGTGCGAAGGAGTAAATAAATATAAAATTATGTTTCAAAACTCATTCAATTCGTTACTTTGTGAATATGAGCATTTAAATTTAATTTATTAATGAATATATTAATTCATTCAATTTTTTGTTTTTATAATTTAGTTTGTTAGTTTGTGTTTATACAAATGTTAATGGTTATGTTTATATATTTATTTGGGTAAATTGCAAATTACACTCCTAAAATTTGGGGGTGATTGGATTTTATACCTTGAAGTTTCAGAATTTGGATTTTACTCCCTGAAGTTTGGAGTGTTTGGATTTTACACCTTAACGTTTCAGAACTTAGATTTTACAAAATGGTATGAACAAAACACAGACCACTCCTACTAGCCTTAAAAATGGTTCTCATCAATTTCCCATATGGTGCCATCCTTGACAACCATAGAGGAATTCCAGCACATAAGATGATTTCCCGTTCGAATTACTGGTGTTAAGAATTCTATTGAAGTCATGGCTTTTGTTTATCATCCAATGAGCTGAGAAGATTAGAGTCCTTCATGGTTAGCTCATCAAAATAGAGGACTATATTCTTTGTCCCTCTACATTATCTTTCATTGCATGCCTTTGCTCCAATTTAGTTATGGTTTTCCATTTTTTTCCCTTCACAATTATGGGTTTTTGTCATCTAAAACATTTACCTTTACATTGATACACTACTAAATGTTATACTAATAAGTTAGTGCGAAGGAGTAAATAAATATAAAATTATGTTTCAAAACTCATTCAATTCGTTACTTTGTGAATATGAGCATTTAAATTTAATTTATTAATGAATATATTAATTCATTCAATTTTTTGTTTTTATAATTTAGTTTGTTAGTTTGTGTTTATACATATGTTAATGGTTATGTTTATATATTTATTTGGGTAAATTGCAAATTACACTCCTAAAGTTTGGGGGTGATTGGATTTTACACCTTGAAGTTTCAGAATTTGGATTTTACTCCCTGAAGTTTGGAGTGTTTGGATTTTACACCTTAACGTTTCAGAACTTAGATTTTACATCCTAAAGTTTACGGTTGTTTGGATTTTATACCCCAAAATTTTGAAACTTTAGGGAGTAAAATCCAAACACTTCTTAATTATAGGGGGTAAAATCCAAATTCTAAAACGTTAGGGTGTAAAATCCAAACATCACCAAACTTCAGGGTGTAAAATCTAATCACCCCCAAACTTTAAGGGTGTAATTTGCAATTTACCCTAGAAAATATTTGTTGACTATAATTTTTGCAATCTTCACCATGAATGCTAACTTAGACGTGTATTATATATATACTATTAACTAACCTATTCAATGAGAAAGAAGAAATACAAACCATCGATAATATTAAGTTGTGCAAATATAATTAATAAGTCGTTAGGAAATTTCTTCAATAGATATGTAATTCTAATAAATTAATTAGTTACTTTGCTTTATTTTCTTTTATTGCTTATTTATTTATGGGTCATGGTAATGGATGCCCTTAGGGCAATTGTTAATTGTTAATAAACTATTTTAGGAAATTTTCAACACAACTTTTATGGGTAATTGAAAAAGTTGTCAAAATATTAATTTTTATTTTTTATTTTTTCATAAATCATTTCCCAAAATGGTTCATTAAAAGTAGATTGAATTGAAAGAGAATAAGGAGATGGGACACGCATTTCAAGTAGATTGAATTGAAACAAAGCAGACCTTTTTGGTGCACAAGAGTGAGAGAGGGGGGAAATTCTTAGCTTGCTGACCTTGGAGATCTCATCAAGCTTGGGTTTGAAGCAAGCGATCTGAGAGTTGAAGGAGAAGAGGTGGGCTGGAGGCACAGAGCAGGTTCTTGGAGTTTTGATGCACAATGAAAAATGAAATTTGAAAGCTTTGAGTTTTGAGTTTTGGGACTGAAAATTTTCACTAACGCGCCCAATTAATTCCTTTCTAAAATTTTTGAATTTGTTCTTCAGATTTTGACGGGTTAACAAACGTTAAGGTGGGTGAATTTTATTCAACTGATGTGGCATAAAAGTTTATGTAAGCAAATTTTAGTGAGGTGTCTTAAATCTATTGGTTAGGAATACAAGGTCAGCCTATAACATTAACATTTCATATCAATACACCCCTAATAGTTATCCTAATAAGTTAGTGGGAACAAAAAGGTGAATAAGATTTGATATTTTAAATCAAATATTTAAAAAATATAGAATAAAAAATAACTTCAAAATTACTATTCAAAACACATTAAATTTGTCCTTTGTGGTACGTAAACATTTAAATTTAAGTTATTAACGTATATATTTATTCATTTAGTAGTTGTTAGTTTCTATAAATCAGTAATTGTTAAATTTAATTTGTTAGTTTTTTTTACATATATATATATATATATTAATGTTAATGTTTATGTTTATGTTCATCATCCTAAGAATGTTGTTTAGCATGTGTTTTCAAGATGCACCTAAGAGAGACATATATATTCAATGCACTCTTGTCGAAATAATTTCATAATAATCTTTCTAGTAATTGTGGGACATTGTGTTTCCTTATCCCTTATGTTTTAAACACTTAAATTGATGGTATAAATTAAAGTATGTGATTAATTGCAAGGTTAAATTACATTGACATGTTATCCACTCCAAAAAAAACAAAAAAGTCAATTTTTATAAAACATTTACAAATGTTAGAAACTATAAATTATGTACCTCACAAAATATATAAATATATTCTAAAACTCTAAATCAATCAACAGAAAGTCACAGTTCCCCCTAGAAATGCAACCCCAACAACAAATCTTGGTTTGGCACACCCAAGGGTTACAAACTCCAAGAGTTTATCCTCCAATAATACTAAGGACAAACTATTGCCTCCAGAAAGTTAGGAAGACCGAATCACTAACAATTTATAATGTGTCTCCTAATTTAGCACAACAATCCAATCACCACCAATAAAGGAAACTCATACTTGAGATATAACTAACTAATCTGAAAAACTCTTAAATAATACCTCTTATCTATATCTAAATAATATCTAAAAACTAAAATATAGCATTTATTATTGTTATGCTCATGTTAAGCTATATCGAGTAGCATTTCAATCCATTTAAATCCATTTCAAGTGTAATCAATTATTAAATAATTAACCGAGTTAATTTAATTCAAATCTAAATATTAGTACATGAAGTAATTTTAAAGTTTTTTTTTTAATTATTATTATTTTTATAATTAATATTAATTAAACAATAAGATCTTTTAAATAATGCATCTTATGAATATTTTAATTTAAGTTTTTAATAGTAAAAAGAACATTTAAATGATATTGTTTACTAAAATTGTTAAATAATACCTGTTATCTATATCTAAATAATATCTAAAAACTAAAATGTAGCATTTATAGTTGTTATACTCATGTTAAGCTATATCTAGTAGCATTTCAGTCAATTTAAATCAATTTCAATTGTAATCAATAAGTAAATAATTAACCAAGTTAATTTAATTATTTTGTCCAAATCTAAATATTATTACACGAAGTCATTTAAGGTTTTTTTTTTTAATTATTATTATTATTATAATTAATACTAATCAAACAATAAGATCTTTTAAATAATGCATCCTATGAATATTTTAATTTAAGTTTTTAATAGTAAAAAGAACATTTAAATGATATTTTTTACTAACTAATTTTTTTACAAAGTGACATGATTGGTGTGGGAGTCGGAACCTCAAGATTCTAAATAGATACATGGTAAGGATTCTAGACAACTGATTGACACAATTTAATTATCAAAAAAACAAGGTGGAAATTCTACAATGGGAAACTCAAACAATTGATTAAGAAAGTAGGAGTACAAATGAGAGGCTTTGTGACACACTGATTTTTTTCCCAGGGTGTAGGGAGTTAGCAAGAAAAGAGAAATGCAATATCACTCTCTTTCTGTCTCTTCTCTAGGGTTTTCTCTTAATATTTCTCAATCCCCTCTCTGTTGCAGCCTCCTTCCCTTTTATAAGCAGTCTTCCTTCCGTTATCTCTCTAGCTAGCTTGCTCCTAGCCGGATTTTTTAGGATACTTGTCACATCCCCCTTGGTTCTTTCCCCTTTTCATTATATTGTAGGACTTTTAGGGGTTGTCTACATTGTTCAGGTTGTCCTAAATGTGTTTAATGTGGAAAAGATTAGGTAGAGAACCTCTCATTAATGCGGAGGTGATGACCTCTATGATCTTTATCCTTTCAGGAGGTTTCCTGAGGTGCTCCTAGTAGGAGTTTTTGGGATACTTGTCACATCACCCTTGGTTCCTTCCCCTTTTCATCATGTAGAGGACTTTTGGGGGTTGTTTGCACTGTTCAAGCTGTCCTATCTGTGTTTAATGTGGAAGAGATTAGGTAAATGCGGAAGTGACGACCTTTGTGATCCTTATCCTTTTAGGGGGTTTCCCGTGGTCCTTCTTTTGTTCATTGAGGGATCACTCGTGCATGTGATCTTGAATATGAGTTTCAAAGTTGGTGGCATGCTCAAAACTCTGTAGGAATTGTCTTGGGAGGTTTCCCTTTGCTCTCTATAGAGATGGGCCTAGCCCATCTACTTAAGCATGATCTTCTGAGCATTTAGGCCTCGGCCCCAAATCAAGTTCACCCCCCCCATAATTGGTTAGTATCACATCAATACCATAATATAATAAACAAATTCCTAATTATTTTATTGATACTATAGTTAGCATAAATTTTACTACATATAAGTCCTACAAATATATATAATCTCTAAAAGTTGGCATTTATTATAGCTACGCTCCTTTTGAACTACATCAACGTAGCATTTTGGTCCAATTTGGTTCATTCCTTCAAATTCGGTACATTTCAATCCATTCGGTCTAATTCAGTTCACTTCAATTCGTTTGGTCCAATCCAATTTGGTCTATTTCGGTCAATTCAGTCCTTTTAGTTTATATCGGTCTAATTTGGTCAATTACGGTCCAATTCGGTCTGTTAAGTCCAATTTGATCAATTTTAGTGCACTTTGGTCCATTTTGGACTAAGTGGGCCTCAAATAGATTCTTTTTGTAGGTTGTCTTCTTAATTTTGTGCTCAAAATTCCTTTTTTTATTCCTTATTTTTTTGGGTTGAAAAATATGAAATTTTATTTATTTGGGCTAAACTCTTTAATTTTGGGTTAAAAAATACAAACAAATTATATATTAGAAATAGAGATATGAGCCATAAAAAAGTAATAAAAATGTGAAATATTTAAAAGATTACCTTAAAATTCAACTTTCAATAATATAGACATCATATACACTCATATTCGGGGGAAAAAAAAATGCTAAAATTCTAAACTTATATAATAATTTAAACTTAAATTTAAGATGTTACATATTTTTCCATGAAATGAGGTTGTAATTTAAAATTTTTTTTTGAATATATTCAAATTAGTCAACCAATTATGATATATATATATTTTATTTAAAAAAGATAATTTAATTTTAATAAAATTTTCTCCATTTATATAAAACAGTATTATAATTATGTAATATAAAATTTTATATAAAATTATATTTTTCATATATATATGGAATCTACTTCCATACCAACTAGTAGATGGTTATAACTAGTAACTTAACTTTTATCCCAACTTTTTAAGGAATCTACTTTTTCCTTGAATTAATCTCTTATTGAGTGTATCGCTATCCAAAAAGAAAATGTCAGGGACCTGTATTTGCAGGCAATGACCAATGTAACGATAGTCGGACACAAGCTCAGTTGAGAGGATGCAATCCACAATGTTGATAGCAGGGCAGGACTAGATCACGGGTGTCTTGTTCCTAGCCTGAAAAGGGTTAGTAAATCTTGCATAGAGGTCAATGATGCAAGTCAGGTTAGGGTAAGGCAGAATGGATGCATTTTGCAACCCTTAATGAGGTGGTTTTGACACGGATAAAATATACATAAGGTGGGTTAGAATGAGGCGAGACATTTTGTCATCAATATTATCAGTTAGCATAAGAAAATGTCAAATTTCATATTCAATTTAGTGACCTCTGTTTTAAACAAGATCCCCAATTGATTATTACTTGTTAAAGGTACAAATTTTGGGGTCACATGGGGTGCACATGATCACTTTCTAACGACTCCAACTAAAAGTGAGATTGATGGATTAATTTCATAATTTATGGAACCCATATATTTAAAATTCAAATGGAAACCTTGGGGAATTAGTATAAAATCAACGCTATCTAAGAGATGCCAAGGGCTTTATAGCTATGGATATCTCCTTATGCACAAAGTGCTTGGAGGTCTTAGAGGAAAAGAGTTTGAGCTGCGAAGTTAGAAGTATATTGTAACTATCTAACTAAAAAGAAGAAGGTAATATGTAATGTGTTTTACATGGTTGACTTATATTAGCTTCCCCCTTTTGGCCTTTTACATAAAGGACTTAGTGAGCGTTTGGTTTCCGCGTTTGGCGTCTGCGTCTTTCTTGTTTCGCGTTTTGCCCCCTTTTTTTTTTAGGCCGCTTATGTTGACTTTAGCGGCAAAATTTACTGTTGTGAATTGTGCATGCACTGTTCACGCAATAAAAAATATTAAAAATGGGTCTCACAATACTATTCACACATTTAAAAATTATTTTGCTATAGTGTTTTCAGTTTTCAGTTTCAGCAACAATAAGCTCAATTCAAACGGACCCTTAATCTCTCCACCAGAAAAATAATTATTTCATGTATTCCATGTATGTAGCATGCATCTCATAACATGTGGATCTTATATAATTGTGGGGTTCATATGCTATGGAAGGCATCCTACTATGTGTGAAAGATCCACATGTTGTGAAAGATTGGCTAGATATGTTGGATGCAATGCTATCGTATGGTTTATGATAGTTTATTTGTTAAATGTGAGACAAAAAGATTAAAGTTATCCTGTTTAAAAAAAAATAAAACTAATTTTTTTTTTTAATATGAGACAAAAAGTAAAAAGTAAAAATCTGAACTGTTTTTTTGCCAAAAAGGAAAGCATGGGTGTGAGCATGGTGCGACCAATTACATCAAGGAGTGATTTATCTTATCATGATACGGTTGAATTAGCACTAGTTTTTCCCGTCCACAGATTGGTCTCATAGTAGGATAAGTCCACTTAAAATAGTTTCTTTAATTAGAAAGTTCACACTATTTTAAATTTTACTACGACAACAATTTTTTTGGGGAACCGATTAAACAATAAAAATTTAACTCATACTTTGGAATTGGATGACATGTTGGTACTTCTTGCTATTGGTTTGGGAACTCGACCAACTGGTCTATGGCCATCATCTACGCTGGCTCACTTGCTCTGTGTTTGACTGCTATGGTAATCGCTATTTTATCATTATGATGACAAATATGATACAAACCGATTTAGAAATTACTGAATTTGGTAGCCCCATCTTTAGATTTTCTTGTATTCATAGATAGTCTTACATGTTTGCATGAATAAATTACTTTAGAGCAATTCAATATTTTTGTAGGATTTATAATATATATTGGCAGCATCAAGTTATATAATATCTGATTCTCAAAAATAATAAAATTATACCTAGCATCCAGTAGAAATATACAACACCCCAAGATGCAAATGAGCGGCTGGTATGGGTCAAAAAAGCCTATATGGAACCAGATTTTAAGCTGCAATGGATACATGTTTTACAATAACAGGACTCCATTATTCACAAATTTCAAGTTCAATTTTAAGAAATTATTGGACAGAAAATCAGTTTAAGATGGTATATTAGAAACACAGGTATCTTGATCATGTCTGGATTCAAGACAAACCATTCTTTTTATACAGTGGATAGAAATATACCTTTTAAGTCAGAAACAGCACACATACATACAATAAGTTTATGTAGCAATGGATATGATGGTGTTACTTATGTATCAATATCCAGGCCCTTCTTTTGGAGGTGCTCAGAACTCCCTATCTGGGAACAGAATAGGAGCAAGCAGTGACCAGAGGAACAGAGCTGCAGTTGCCCACCCAGTCACAATCCTGACCCAAACAGATGGCCAACCGACATCGACCAATTTCCCACTCTCACCGACTGAAGTGGACCAACCAGTAAGAAGCATAGCTGAATACATACTGGCCAGGGAGAAAATGAGATGGAAGAAGGAATATGAATATGATACTGGCTTAGACTTCTCTTTTTCTTCCTTCTCTTCAGCCTTGTTGTCCAATGGAAGCAGAGGCTTACCTGAACCTCCATTAAGGAAACCAGAATTGTCATATTTCAAGAGAAAATGTCAGTTACAGTAGCAAAATGGACATAGAAATACTTTTTTGAACACATTGAAATCATGAAGTATTGTACATCCACAAAAATTTAATGTTAAGCCTTACCTGCACGTGGTGAACTTGGTGGGGAGAGCAAAGTTGTAGATGATCCAGCACGGACAGCAGAATAGACAACTGAAAGAACTGTAGTAATCAGACCCAAGGTAAGAGTGCCAGTGGAAACAGCTTTTGAATGCTTGTGAAGACCATTGCATTCATATTCCCTTGGTTCGCTAGCAAGTGCACTGTAGCAGAGGTATATGCAGTACAAAGAAAGAACTGAAGATGGCAAAATGCTTCCATTCACCTGAAAAACCAAAAGAAAGGGGCAAAAGATCACAAATATTCTCATATTAGCAATGAACTTAGCACGATCATACTACAGAGACACTTATATGAACATCATAATAACAAATTCTGCACTATAAACATCAAAGCTAAAACTACCACAATATGAGAGGATGTGCAACAAGCAAGACAAGCATGAGATATACAAACAGACTTGCATTTGAGGATGCCTTGATGCTGAATACCAGAAAAAGTAAGTGTATACTTACAGCAGGGTGCAGGGCAACTATAGCAAAGAGAAAAGCAAAGATCAGGGTCATGACAATAAAGAAGGTGTTGAGCCCACAGTCTTGTCCAGATGGTGTGAACCAATAGAAGAGGAATCCCGAGAAGACAAACGTCCCCACATAACAAACAAGCGAAACAACAAATAGGGCAATGTACCTATACAAATAAAGAAGATAAATCTGGTTGAGGGGTGTAAAAATATACTCAATAAGTAAACAAAAAGCTATGAGAGGTAATAAAGAAGATAAGCTAAAGGAAATAACAAAAGCCAAAACTAACCAGAACTGCTCATCAAATCCGACCCATTTGTCATTCCATCCATGAACAAAATCTAACAAAAGCACAACTTGGACAAGAAGAAACAATCCAGAGCCAAACTTTGATATTGATTCTGCAAAATGTAAAATCTCTGTGTTAGCTTGAGTCAAACTAATAAATAAAGAATCCCATGGAATGAAGTCCATAGGACAAGATAACTCATGTTATTCTTTTTTCTTTTTGGTGAATCAAGTTATTCTTTTAATCTTCATCTGCTCTTCTTTACGTAACATTTCTGCAATAACATCTGAATATTGTAACCTCTCCTGGGATCACTCTAAGAAAGGCCAGACGGATGTCTTGGCCGCTTGCCTCGTACTAATTTAGTTCATAGGGCTAGCAAGGAACTATATGCACACAAAAACATATCAAAATGCAATTACTGATTAGTTCTCTAGAGAGATCTATGTGGCAGCTGACATGATTAATCAAATGAAGCCAGATCATTAAACCCTAGAGTTAGTCTCCCATGATCTTTATATGTTTTCAGAAAGAAAAATCATTACTCCCTCCACCTCACTTTGTTGTCCAACATTCCATTTTTGGTTGTCCCAAAATACTTGTCTATTTTTTTCAGTAAGTTTTGGTCCCAAGGGGAGTGGGCAGGGGCAAAATAATTGGCCACTTTTAAAAGTCAATGGTCATTGATTTACCAATTTCCTAATATAACCCTGCCCTTCTCCTATTCAGGTGTCACAAGGGCAAAGTTGAAAGCTTATATATTTTTCTTAAATAGACAAAAGTATTAAATGATATTCCCTTAAAATTGGACAAACAAAATGGGTCAAAGGGAGTAAAGTATAACATGTTTGTAACAGAGATAGGTAAAAAGAATCTCCACAAAACAGCACAAAAGACACTAATATATGTATCCTATCCTAATAATCTGTATATGTTGAATGGCACAACCTATACCCCCAGAGTCCAAAAATTTAAGAAGTTTTTTTTATCATCATCACTTTCTTAACAAGTAAACGAAAACGGTGCCACCCATGTACGCAGGACATATACAACAGGTACCCAAAAATTAAACATGAAAAGCACAACACTTTATTGATTTCCATAAAATATAGGATCAAATTTAAACATGAAATGTCCATATCATCTAAGCATAAAGCTGTGACATCAAATTTAAGTGCCTGTACCAGTATAGTGGAAAGAAGCATTAACTTCTTCTCGAAAACACTTTTTTTTTTTTTTGATAGGTAATAAAAACTTTTTTTTTTTTGATAAGTAATAGGTAATAAAAACTTTATTGATAAGAAAAGTACAATGAGTTTACGATAGTAAACTCACTGCAAAAAAGCGGATACAAACAGATCAAAGGGAAAGTACAACACTTCTTCTCAGAAACACTTTATTGATTTCCATAAAAATATAGAAATATCCTTAAATTAAGCTTTCTTAACTAAAATTTTTATCTTAAATATTGCATTATGCTTTGTCCTTTATAACAAATAATGTTGTTGAAGTTTAGGAACATCCAAGAGGGGTGCATGCCATGTACATATTCATCAATGTACTATTCCAAATACTAAATCATTGATACTCTCCACCAGAGAAGCCAACAAGTTTTGTCACTTCCAATAGGGGTGCATGTCATGTACATATTCATCAATGTACTATTCCAGATACTAAATCATTGATACTCTCCATCTGAGAAGCCTACAAGTTTTGTCACTTGAAGGTAGTAGGGACTTGACCTTGAGAAATTTCAAACTATTTAAGCTTAGAGCAATAATATCCTTTTCCACCATTAACAACAACTACAAGTTGTCCTTAACATTGTGACAGACTTGAAATTCCATAACAATTTGTATTTTATCAAATTTGAGCATTAAACCTAAATACATTAAAAATTTGTCTAATCATAGGGTTCACGACCTGCTTTGCAGTCTAATAAAATTTCTAAACAAGGAAAAACAAGAAGGAAAACTGCTGTGTGCTTAGATAGAATCCTTAATAAAAATACTGCTTACCATAGAAGCTGATAATCTCATTTGGAAGGAAAAACATCAAGATTACCAAAATACACCAACTAATGACTTTCATCATCCATCCACCATGGTGTACACTATCACGAGGATCCTTCTGATTTTTCACACCAACCATTATCACTGCTAGAATAGTGAAAAAGAGAAAATTTCCCAAGCTAACACGCAGAACGGCATCTGTTTCGAACCACTCCCTGTTAGGTGTCTGATGAAAATGATTAATCCCTGCATTGATGACCGAGATGACATTAGACTCAGCTTTAAAGACTAACTAACAAAAAAAACCAATAACTCACTAGCTCCTTTAAATTCTTGAGTCAAATTCATCAACTACGTAAATTGTTATTAAACTTCCATTGAAGAGGATTTCTTTGCCCATTTGTAGACATTCCATTAGCGTTACAGACATACAAACATTCAAATATGAAAGGAAAATTTGGGTACATTTTTTACAGTTAAAACCAAAATTATGACAGTTAAACCCAAGTTTTCTACCTAGCAAAAAAAAAGTTATACCCAAGTTTTATATTAACGGAAATCTTACAGCCTCCTTAGATGACAGTTAAACCATATTTCATCTATGTGAATAATGTATATTATATAATTTAGAACAAGTTACAGAATTCATATAAGAATAAAAATAAGCAAAAAGTCTAAGTTATAACTTACGTTTTCCTTATCAAAATTTCTATTACTTCTAACTCCCTAAAATATAAAGAAATTTTGATTGACATTTCTGCAACCTCTCTTTTTTAATGCTGTCATCATACTAGGTTTTTTTATTATGAGCATTAGCTCCACAGTCAAATAGTGATCAATTGCAATTACTCCCGCACTGACTTTTGTATTTTAATGAGATCTTATATTATATTTCCCAACATTTTCATACATTTCCATGGTTTCTTTCAATGTTTTTGTATCTTCTCTCAGCTGTTTTCAGTACATTGCATCTACAGCTGTTTGTATTTGCTGCAGACAAAGCCAGCCCTTTTCCATTTATCCATTACCCCTTACCAAGTTTACACACACAACAGAGTATAATAATCAACATATTATATACAATTCAAACCTACAATAATTTTAAGCGAAAAAGCGCAAAGACCATTGGCACTAAACCATTTACAGTCTCCTTATGTTACAAATTTAACATCACTTACAACAGAATGCCCCAAAGAAAGCACATTTTCCAGATCATATAAAGAATACAACATATTCATAACCACCAAAATACCAAAAAAGGGACAAAAGCAAACAACATTGAAATTTTTTGAGAAGGCAGCTTACAAGGGATCTTTTCCATTAGAGGCGCAGCAACCTCACGGAGAATCCATGAAACCATGAGAGAAAGCGCAAAGAGTCCACAGTACGCAATTCTAGCAGAGCGGCGGCTAATCCCAGACACCACAGTCTGGCACGCGTCACACGCACAAGCCGCACAGCACGACGCGAGGCAAGATGCTGCCCACATCTTATCTTATCTTATCTTTTCACAATCAAACAACCCCACCAGATTCCTTTCAACACCCTATTCATCAAAAACAAAATAACCCCATCATCATCATCATTTAAAACCCTGATTGAATTTCTATTTCTAAGTTCACAAATATTAATTTAAAAAAAAAAATCATAACAATCATCATCACCATTATCATCATCATCATTTAAAACCCTGATTGAATTTCTATTTCAAAGTTTATAAATTTTTTATATATAAACAATAAGATAACAACAATAATCATCAATTTTCCAATGGTAATTGAGCTCATGAGTATAAGTAGTAGTTGATACAGATGAGCGATTCTGATTAAACAATAAAAGACCCAAAATTCATGATACGATGAATTTGGAATAAAAATTGAAAGAGATCACAAACCCTAATAGTGTCGTTTGGTTGCCGAGAAAAAGGAAATTAATTTTCTTCCTTTTGATTCAGTTTTTCCCGGGAGCCAAACGAGAACAAATTGAATATGATAATAAAATTAAAAAAAAACCAAGATATTTTAAGAAGAATAAACAAATATTGGGTTGTGTTGGTGTACCTGAGACAGAGAGAGAGAGCAAAAGAACAGAATGGAGAATTGCTTCTGAGTCGGGACTCGTATTTTTGGAGAGAGAGAGAGAGAAGGACTGACTTTTTGTCTTTTGAGAACGAAGAATAATATGGGTCCAAGTTGACTCGGTCGGTCCACTCGGTACACTCGGCCGAGTTGTTTTTTTGAGATGAGGTCGCACGTGTGGGAGGAATGTTATAATAAAACCATGAGTAATCCTATATTTATACTTTGACAAGTTACAACTAGGGGTAACAATTTTTCCCGTCCCGCTTAATCAGCCCCTCTCCGATTTGTCTTGCGCGGGTTTCTCTTGCCCTGCAAGAGTGGTGAGTTAGGGATGTGGTAGGATTTTAGCCCCGCACCACAGGGCGGGGCGGGGATGGGTTTAGACTTTTTAGACCCACCCCGCCCTCCCCTCCTCGTCCTCGCCCTGCCTCGCGTTGTTAAGGATTATAATTATAAATTTTTTATACCTTAAAACCCTACTATTTAAATAACCATATCAATATTAGCTTATTTTATTTTACTTAATGTGGTTCTTTGCCTTTATTTTGTTATGTGTTATACTATGAGATTTTTATTTTATTTTTATGATTGTTTTGTTAAACACTTGAATATATTATTCAATTTTTTCTAAAAATTGATTTGATTTGATGAGATAAATTTAGTTGTAATTTCAAGTATATTTTTATTAATGAAATATGTTTCATTAAAAAAATTGTACTAATTGTAGGGAAAATTAATAAAAAGTAGAGTTTTACCGGGTGGGACGGGGCTTCGCGGGGCCCTAAAGGGCGGGGATGGGGTGAGAAAGTTTTTCCATTCATGCGGGCGGGATGGGGATGGGGCAAGACAAAACTATATGTGGCGGGGACGAAAACCCCATCTTTCGGCCCCGCCTCGCCCCATTGCCATCCCTAGTTACAACTTATCCACTTGTGGTTTGTCTGAAATTTAAGTTGCTTACATGTGGTTTGAAATTTGACATTTTACTCACATGAGGTAACTTAGTTAGATTTTTGTAACCCACCTTGGATAAAAACAAGGCTAAATATGTAATTTTGTTTCGCTTTTATGTCATTCTCCTTCAAAAATACAAAAAACATAAAAATACAAGATCGATTAAGACAAAAAGGAATCCAATGGAACACTTGCATAATGAGATTTCAAACTATAAGAAGCAACTTCAATTTTGGTCAAATCTCAGGTGGGTAAAGTGTCAAATTTCAAATCACAAGTAGGCAACTTAAATTTTAGCTAAACCACAGGTGGATAAGTTGTAAATTGCCCTTATATTTTAGGGAAAATTACACTTTACTACCCTAAATTATACCTTAGATTACACTTTGCATCATAAACTATTCGAATGCACATTTTGCACTTTAAACTATTACCTTTGTTACATGTTGTACCCCGACATTAATTTTACTGTTACGTTGGATGGAAAATCTTGAGCACATGACTTGCACATGTGTATTGCTTAAGTGGCACAAAGTTAAAAGATCAAAAACCCCTCTTTCCAATCAATTAAAAAAAAAAAAAACTTATTTCTTTATTTTTTTTCCTCTCTCTCCCTTTCTCTCTCTCTCTCTCTCTCTCTCTCTCTCTCTCTCTCTCTCTCCAATCAAAATTTGTGAAACCCTAAATCCCCAAAACAGAATTATCAATGGCACCACCACCACTCCACCATTACTCCCCCACTGTGACATTTTTGTTATTTGGCTCCCATAAACTAAAAAATATTTCAAGATGGCTGGTCCAATTTAAAAACAGTGATGATAATGGAAATCTTCAACGTCAGAACAGAACATGGTCCCAAGTAAATATATCGGTAAATTTTGTTATTGGAGCACTAAGGAAATGTTATACTACATAGAGGTAAGATCATGGTTAATTTGCCATGGAAGGGAAAAGGTCAGTGTGAGCATTTGAAATTATGTCTTTCCATTGAATAAGGTAAGTCTGCACTCCTTTTTGCAGTAAGTGGTTATCAAAAAGCTGATATATGGCTTACAAGTTAGTATTAATTAAAGATCTAGTGCCACAAAATTGGCAGCCTCGTGGAATTGGCAAAGCCACATATTAACTGCTAAGGAAAAGGTTGTTTTTCACTTTCCCTCATCGACATGTTCAGTGGCTCTTGTAAAGGCCATTTAACCATTTATATTCAAGAGGTCAAGTCAGCCATTCATTGCAGTGGTGGTCCTGGTGGAGCAGTAGTGGTGCCATTGATGATTTGATTTAGGAAGGAGTCGCTACACATGCACAAGAGAGGAAGAGAGAGAGTTGGGTAAAAAGTAAAGAAATAACTTTTTGTTTTTAATTAATTGAAAGGAGGGGTTTTTAGTCTTTTAACTTTGTGTTACTTAAGTAATACACATGTGCAAGTCACATATTTAAGATTTCCATCCAAAATAACAGTAAAGTTAACGTTGGGGTGCAAAGTGTAACAAGAGTAATAGTTTATGGTGCAAAATGTGCATTCGAATAGTTTAGGGCGCAAAGTGTAATTTGAGATATAATTTAGGGTAGTATAGTGTAATTTCCCCTCATATTTATTTATGCAATGGTACATCTTGATAGCTATATATGTTCAAGGCTCCTCTCCAAAAAAAAAAAAAAAAAA
>NW_027069703.1:893869-929410 GCF_002906115.3 Quercus suber | reverse complement strand
CTCTCTCTCTCTCTCTCTCTCTCTCTCTCTCTCTCTCTCTCTCTCCAATCAAAATTTGTGAAAACCTAAATCCCCAAAACAGAATTATCAATGGCACCACCACCACTCCACCATTACTCCCCCACTGTGACATTTTTGTTATTTGGCTCCCATAAACTAAAAATATTTCAAGATGGCTGGTCCAATTTAAAAACAGTGATGATAATGGAAATCTTCAACGTCAGAACAGAACATGGTCCCAAGTAAATATATCGGTAAATTTTGTTATTGGAGCACTAAGGAAATGTTATACTACATAGAGGTAAGATCATGGTTAATTTGCCATGGAAGGAAAAGGTCAGTGTGAGCATTGAAATTATGTCTTTCCATTGAATAAGGTAAGTCTGCACTCCTTTTTGCAGTAAGTGGTTATCAAAAAGCTGATATATGGCTTACAAGTTAGTATTAATTAAAGATCTAGTGCCACAAAATGGCAGCCTCGTGGAATTGGCAAAGCCACATATTAACTGCTAAGGAAAAGGTTGTTTTTCACTTTCCCTCATCGACATGTTCAGTGGCTCTTGTAAAGGCCATTTAACCATTTATATTCAAGAGGTCAAGTCAGCCATTCATTGCAGTGGTGGTCCTGGTGGAGCAGTAGTGGTTTCTAAAAATGAAAAATACTCTCTCTCTCTCTCTCTCTCTCTCTCTCTCTCTCTCTATATATATATATATATACATACATACATATATATATATATATATATTGAGATATAAGTTTTTAAACAACATTCATTTTTATTCTTTTCTATTCCAATTTTCTTTTTATACCTATTCTAGGGATGGTAAAAATTCTTTGCCCCACCTGACTTGTCATGCCTCGCTCTTCCTAGCATGCGTTTTCCTCGCACTGAATGTGTTGTATATATAGATATATACAAGGATAAGTTGTAATAATAATGATGTTTGAATTTGAAAATATTGTTTCATAAAGTTGTTAAAGTGAAAATTCAAGTTCTGGAATTTTTTAAGTGAAAATTTGAAGTTAAGCATTTTCGATTAGTTGAAGCTTTGGCTCGATCGGTTGAAGCTTTGGCTCGATCGATCGAAATGGTAAAGAAAAAATCTTGGAGTTTCTGGATGGTTCGATCGCTATTTGATTCCTATTTGATCGATTGAAAAGAGCATTCGATCGATCGAAAGAACCTCTTGATCAATTGAAACTCGAAAATTGAATTTTCTGTAGAATTTTTTTGGTGACTGTTCGGAAAGGTTGAAGAGGTTTCAAGCCTTGTGAACAGTTTTATGAAATATTTTAACTCCCTATATGTGCCTTTTGATGAAATATAACTCTATGGGTATAAATAGAGGCTCATGTTCACTTGAAATACAAGAAATAGTAAGTTAGAGAGAAACACAAGAAATCCTATAGTTATTCTCCAGAATTGCTATTTGTAGAACCCAAAATCTTGGTTGTATTCTAGGGACAAATTTGCGATAATCCTTTAACAACAATAGAGTGGGGGGCAAATATTGTCTAAGGAAAATGATGTTGTGCCTCAAAGTTATCTATTTTCAGTTTGTCTTTTTGTGTTAACCTTGTTTTTCTATTATTTCTTTGTATAATATCCCAAACAGAATGTGTATATATGTAATTTTATTTAGTATAAATTTAATTTATTTATATATATAATTTAATATTTTTCATACATATTTGCTTAATAATTTTTTTATTTATAAATATCATCATCCCCTAAAACACTTGATTATCATATATATGTAATTTTATTTAGTATATATATATTTAAATTATTTATATATTTGTTTAATCTTTTTTTTCTAACCTTATAGTTATCAATATATTTTTTTGTAATACATTTTAAGTGCAGGAAATTCAAACCTGAATGATGTTTTTGTTAAAAATACTAGAAATTTCCTGTTCACCTAAAAGTCATTGGCAGTTCTTCGTTTGTCGTCAACATGAATTTTGGCAATAAATAACATCTGTATGATCCCATTTTGCTACTTGGGCCATATTTTGATTTGCATTGCACAAGTATACGGTAACTTTTAGACAGATAATGGGTGCAAGTAACTATCTTCAAAAAGATCGAAGTCTATAGTTTGTGTTTAAACAATTCCGAAATTTCTTCTAAAAAAAAAGGGAAATTTGTGAATTTTATATGACATTTAAAGAAAAAAATATACATGAATACTAGTTTTGAAGTGCTTATCAAAACAATTTCTTGGTTTAAGTTTTTAGAACGGCCAATAATTCCTTTGTAGAATCTTATACAACAAATGTGAGATTGCGTCACATCAGTAGTTGTACATGTCATTTTTCACAAACAATGAAGTCACATTTAACATAAAAATAATAACATTATTTTTTCACTATTATTTAATTTTTCTATGCGTAAGCACGAGTTACAAACTAGTTTTGTAATTATATTGTTATGATTCATATTAAATTATATAATTGAAATATTTTCTTTAATTTAAATATGGTTATTGTCTAAATAGTGCACAATACTATTTGAAATAGAATTAGAAATTATTGTTAGTGCTAGACACCAAGTCACAAAATTATTAATTATACTACAATAAAGTGTGGGTTGGACCCTTATCAAAAAAAGAAAAAGAAAAAAAGAAGTGTGGGTTGGACCATGCAGCTCCATGTATTTCGATAGATATGATAGGATTTAAACTTATAGTACCGATTACATGATTGCCTTTTACCATCAGGCCAAAACACTAATTAGTTTTTTGTGTAGACAAAATTCGAACCTTATTCGATAACAAAGGACTTTACCATAGATCTGCATACTGCAAGATTCTAATATTGAAGACATTAGATTAAACACAAATACAAATTCACATATATATTGGACTAAAATTATACCATCAAAGTTAGAATGATTTGATGGGAATAGCTTTGAGGGGCTTTGCTCTATGTAAGGTAATCCCAAAAAGCTCACCCATGTCCATGTCTTCTGGCGTCATCTCATCTGGGAGCTCCCAAGCAAAGTAGTGAACAAGAGAAGCCAACATCAAATGCACCATTCTACTACCTAATGGCAATCCAGGGCATATTCTTCTTCCAGCTCCAAAGGGAATCAAATCAAAATCTTGGCCCTTAAAATTAATGTCTTGTTCCAAAAACCTTTCAGGCATAAATAAATTTGGATTTGGCCATAAATTTGAATTTTCACATTTGTGGTTGTACATGTCATTCTTCACAAAAAATGAAGTCACATTTAACATAAAAATATTAACATTATTTTTTTCACTATTGTTCAATTTTTCCATGCGTAAGCACAAGTTTCAAACTAGTTTTGTAATTATATTTTTATGATTTACTCTAAAGTATATTATTGAAATATTTTCTTTAAATTAAGATATGATTATTGTCTAAATAGCACATAATACTATTTGAAATATAATTAGAAATCATTGTTAGTGCTAGCCACCAAGTCAAAAAATCATTAATTATTCTATAATAAAGTATGGGTTAGACCATGTTGTTCCATTTATTTTGATAGATATGATAGGATCTAAACTTACAATGCATATTACATGATGATTACCTTTTATCATCAAATCAAAATACTAATTAATTTTTGGTGTAGATGGAATTTGAACCTTATTTGACAACAAAGGACTTTACCATAGATCTACGTGCTGCAAGATCCTAATATTGATGACATTAGATTAAACACACATACAAATTCACATATATATTAGGCTGAAAACATACCATCAAAGTTAGAATGATTTGATGGGGATAGCTTGGAGGGACTTTGCCCTATGTAAGGTAAGCCCAAAAAACTCACCCATATCCATGTCTTCTGGCCTCATCTCATCGGGGAGCTTCCAAGCAAAGTAGTGAATAAGAGAAGCCAACATCAAGTGCACCATTTTGTTCGCTAATGGCAATCCTGGACATATCCTTTTTCCAGCTCCAAAGGGAATCAACTCAAAATATTGGCCTTTAAAATCAATGTCTTGTTCTAAAAACCTTTCAGGCATAAATAAATTTGGATTTTTCCATATGCTTGAGTCTCGTCCCATTGCCCACACATTTATTAGTATTTGAGCATTTTTGGGCACGAGGAAGCCACATATTTCTATATTTGTCTCAGACTTACGCGGAATTAGAAAAGGTAGTGGTGGGTGCAAACGTAAGGTTTCTTTTACTATAGCTTGAAGATAATGAAACTTCGAGATGTCTGATTCTTGAACGTGCCCACCCGTGCCTAGGACTTCTTCAAGCTCATCTCGGGCTTTTGTCATTTTTTCTGGGTTGTGTAATAACAACGTCATTGCCCATTCCGTTGTGCTTGACGTTGTGTCAATTCCGGCAATAAATAAGTCCTGCAATAAAGGAGTGTGAGAACTATGTTGCCCATGTTTATGGCTTACTCTTTTCTCACATATATTAGAACCACGAGTAAATTTTTTTACCTATTCACAAATCTATGGATTTTTATTACGAATGGATTGTTTATATTATCAAAATTACAAATAATAATTTTATATTATTTGAACCTGTTTACAACTATACAATGCAATCTCAAGTTTATAGAGGTATATTTTAAAACAAGAATACATTTAAATATATAATATCATATATAATTAAATTGAGTCCTCATATTCACAAGTTTATTCATGAGCCTAAACTTGAGTTTGAGTTTGGCTTGTTTCTAAAACAAGCACATAAATAAGTTCTTTCTCAAGTTGAGTTTAAGTTGTTCATAAACAACTTGATTTATTTATAGTTCTAGAAGTTGTTGATCTATTACCATGAGTTAAAATAATATTCAACTAAGAATGAAGTTTTTATTCACAAAACCCAAATTATTTTTCAGAAAACTAATTTTTGAGCATACTATTAAATCTTTTATTCGTTTTTAAATAGGTAAATAATAGGGAAGAGAGATGGGAAGGTAGGGTTAGAACAACAGCCATGAGTCATTATAGAGCACTTACTTTGAACCAAAGTTTTAAAGAGGTAGTCAATTACCAGAAGCAAGTGTTTGATATCGATGAGGCTCATCTCTGAATTATCTTCTTCAGTGAGACTGAGGAGTGAATCTAGAACATCGTTGTTTTTTTTATTAGAACCCTTTGATGAAGCTCTTAATTGTAGACGTTGATTGATGTATATTGATGTTCACCCCAATCAACGGGGCGCCCACAAAAAGCAGAAATGAGTTCATCTTTGGACACAGTCCTCAGACGCTCACAAGAGGGATAGTCAGGAAACTCTATCCTAGGAACCCGAAGCACATCTGCAACTAGCTGTAGTGTGATAGGGATGCGCGTACCTCGAACGCGAGTGAAAAAGAGAGGTACTGAACGATCAATCCCGTGCATGTTGGAGTAAAACTCCTGAATGAGCACGAGAGGACATGTGATCGGAACGACACACAGTGACTCCCATCCCCTACTGTGAATGACAGAGGGAAGGTCAGCGTCAGCAAAGTCCGCCAAATTAAATGACTTGGCGTTCCGAATGAACACCTCGTCTAGAAAAGTTCTCCGAAAATGCCTTGTGGGCATCTCCATCACGGAACCGAAGATTAAGAGGAGCAGAATCAGAAGAGGAAGAAACTCTAGAACGCAGAGAGTTCTGAGCAGGAGTGGATTTATGTTTGGGTGCCATAGACACTACTAACATAAACAGAATGAGAAAGAGAGAGAGAAAGAGACAATCAGAAAAGTCCCAAAACAATTCAAATATATTGAATAAAGAGTACGTATGCATGAGGAATGCATGAACATGTGACATGCAAAGTAAAAAGCATCATGGGCTCAGCCCAATCCAATCCTGCCAGCACACAAGCATAGAACACACATCTGAATGCATGAAAATACCATTCTAATGCACATGTATGACATTTTGAACACATTTAAGTGAAAACCTAACCCAAAATTTCAAGAAAAACTCATCAATTTTGAAAAACCCCAAAAATTTTCAAAAACCCCAAAACCTAAGATTCAAAACATGAAATGCATGAATAAAGAAGGAAAAAGAGATCATACCAAGTGATTTGAAGCAAGGAAGGGCCGAAAATCACGTGGTTTGAATATTTTGAGTGAGAAAAATGAGTTTGGGAGATCAACAACCACGGATAGGTCGAGAGAGATCGAAAAAATAAGATGCAGATCGCGACAGAAGCTTATATAGAAGCATCAGTAATTCTCGACAGCTAAGGTGTTGAGAGGTGTCGAGGAATTTGTCGAGGTAGGTGTCGAGAAAATGGCCTTCGACAGCTGCAGGTGTCAAGAGGTATCGAGGAACAAGAAACACCTTCAAGGAATAGAATCTTGATCGATCCACAAGGTATCGAGAAGGTATCAAGGAGGCAGGAACTTTCTCGATCGATCCACCAGGTGTCGAGGAGGTGTCGAGATTGCGATAAGAAAAAGGCTTAAGAATCTCGACAGATAACAAGGTATCGAGGAGGTGTCGAGCCAGCTTTCAAAAGCAGTTTTTCGAGAAGTGAAAAACACAGACATGAATGTAATCCAACATGCACCTCAACCAATGATCCAATCAACATATTAAGCTCTCAAAATCATCTCTCATCAACCATTTTAAGCACATGGTTCCTCAGAAACACACACACACACACACACACTAAACAAGTCTAACCAATTTTATTTTTCAAAACAACAAGTCAAGATAGTTTAGTGAGCATACATTAGCACACGTAAACACTTGTGATGGCCAAATCACATTGTATCTGCACATGCATCAATAGTAGCAAAGAATATTACGTGTTGTGTGTGAAAAACATCGCAGGATTGCATATGTGTATTCATGTTATGACGATCTGAGATATGAGAAAATAACTTTAACTCACACACAATCATAACTATTTGATGGGGACTATCACCTTTGAGGTACATCCTATAACTTCCACATCTCCTAGAAAATACGCTTGCAATCATATTTAAAGCATTTTAATCTTTTTGCTTTTTATTTTCTTTGCATATTTTCTTTTAAGCATATCATGCATGGGCATACAAGAGAGAGAAAAGAAAATACCCAACATGTTAAGCATAGACATTACACTTTTGCTATGATTCATTTTAATCTTTTTGCTTTTTAATTTCTTTGCATATTTTCTTTTAAGCATATCATGCATGGGCATACAAGAGAGAAAAAAGAAAATACCCAACATGTTAAGCATAGACATTACACTTTTGCTATGCCGAAGCATACGGATGTCTTTGACACTGCATTTTTGCTATGCCGAAGCATACAGGTGTCATATTATGATTGGCAGGCAACAGTGGTGAGATGGTTATTAATGTCTTTCTCTTAGGATTTTCTAGTTCTACCCGTCAAAAAGAGTGATATGAGTGTTAAGTTCAAGAGATGACTTAATCTTACTCATCACAAATAAGAGCCATAAAGCTCACTTGTTTAGTTGTGCATAGAGATGCTCATTTAAGCTACAAAAGATACAAAATTTAAAAAACTTTGTTTCAATGGCCATCCAAGGTACACAAGTACCAAAGTACACAAAACACATACTGTTTTTGTATTTTTCAATTTTTCAAATTTTTTTTTATTTTTATATCAAAAACAAAATAAACAAAACTGAAAATAAACACACAAAAACATGCTATCAAAACAAAACATAAAACTAGATGCAAATGCATGAAAGAAGATTCCAAAAGTAGATAAGAAATCAAGCACAGAAAGTCCAACTTTAAATAGAAAGAATTAAAGCAAATGACAAACAAAAAGACAATTAAGTCTTAGGATCCTTTATCACCCACACAGCACGAGTCTTTGGCCGTGAAGATGAAAAGACACGTGTCCTAGTATGATTATTAAAGGACATAGAGGAATTAGAATTCTCCTGAAATTGAGTCAAAAGCTCAAAGCTTTTAATAACACACCAAGAATAGGAACATAGCCTTTAGATAAAGGATAAGACCTACTGGACACTCACTTATGAGGAAACAACTTGAAACAATTAGGGCGAGTGTGACTAGAATCACCACAATGGTGACAAACATGAGTAGTTTTAGAGCTACTCGGCTTCCTAGAAGGAGGTCTAACCTTAGAGGTTGACAACTTAGGACAATTTGGCCTAATATGACCAACAATATGACAATGATGGCAAGTGGGGACAAATTTAGAATTTTTATTCAACCTAGGAGGAGTTTTAGACATAGGTTTAGAAACTTCAGCGTTAACATCAGAATTTTTACCATTGTCTATCCTAGCAATATTAGCCTTCAACTCTTCATTATTCCTTTTAAATGGAGGAACATAAAAATCTTTTTCTTTTGAATTAGGCTCAACAACAAGTTTGGCACTAGTTAAATTTTCAACTTCAGTTTTAAATTCAACTAGTTGCTCTTCCAAACTCTTAATTTTGTCCACCTGAGATAAAATTTGATTTTTAAAATTCTCATTCAAATTATTGGCTTCATTCAATTTTGCAATCAAATAATCTTTTTCAAGTTTGACCTTTTTAAAATTAGCTTTTAATTTTGTAGAACATTCAAGAGATTTCATACAAAAATTATAAAGCTTGCAACAGGCATCTTGAATATCATCACATCATTCAATATAAGATCATGCAAATCAAAACAATCAAGAGTTTCCACGACAACAGGGGTCAATGGATCACACAGCAAAGATTAAAATCTAATTAGAGTGTGCCTGCTCTGATACCACTTGATAGATCATAAATTGAATGACCCCTTGTGATTAAACCAATTAATTAATTAGCTAAGTTATTAATTAATAAATTTATCATGCAAACACGTGGAAGCACAAACAAATCACCACTAAACTAAATATGCAGCGAAAATTAAATGACACGGTGATTTGTTTACGAATGGAGAAAACCCTTACGGCAAAAACCCTACCGGGTGATTTTCAAGTCACCATTTCCAAAACTCCACTATTATCAAATCAAGCGGTTACAAGTAAAGGAATCCCAAGTACCTTACGAACCTACAGTTGAACCCTTACCCCAATACCCAATTGGACTTGATCTGTAGTGATAGTTCCCCCTTTTGATGCACGACTCCCAAGTACGTGACTAACCAATGCGCGGATCCCAATACGCGACTTCAACACCAACTTAGAAGGAGAGGTTGGCTGCAAAATTCTTCAGTTCATCCTACATGATGAAGATCAAGAAGATACTTGGTCATAAAACCCTTTGTGCAAATACACAGCAACTTCTTCAGAGAAGATGAACTAGGTCAAGAACTTCGTCTTTGATCACAAATTGCTTGAACAGAGTTTGCTCAATGCTTTTTCAACTTGTGTACAATTTTACGTCTCTTAAAATAATCCTTTTATATGTCTAGGGTTAGGAGAAAAGAAAGCTCAAAGACACATTCATGGATCCCAAGAAATCAGATCAGAAAATCTGATTTTATAAATCTCGACAGGTAGCAGGTGTCGAGGAGCTATCGAGCAAATGTCGAGATTTAATGAAATTGCACTTCAATTTGTTTTTCTTAGATAGACTTGATGACTTCAACACTTGATCTTGAAACCTTGTTTCTTGAAGTATTAAAAACACCTAGAACTACCCAATTACGAGTAGAGTGCATTTTGTCAAAGGATTAGTCAATTTACATAAACAAATGACATATGTTCTTAACAAGTGAAAACACATATGTCCTAACAAAAGATATAAATAATTTGATTTTTAAAATACACAGAGATTTACATTAATCAAAAGAGACATTAATTATAAGAATTTTGATAATTATGTCACAAAAAGTTAATCTCATTCGTATAAGAATTTTGATCAACCACAAAGTTAGGAGAGCTATTTAACATGTAAATATCTATTTCGCTATAATAGTTTTTTAGTACTTATTTGCTATAGTCAATATATCCACTCACTAAAAACTTCTAAGAATTATAACGAATATCATCATCTTCCAACAATAAACAACTAAGTTTTGCTAAGAAGATAAAAAATATAAATAAAAAAAGATAACAAAAGGCATGTGTTATCGAATTTTCCATTAGATAAATTTTAAGTTTTAAAAATTTAAACCTAGAAAATCAATGTTCTTTAGATAACAAATAAAAAAGCCTTATATCATCATTCTAACTTTCCAAGAATTATTACCATTTAAAACTCAAAATACTGGAAGAAAATTTTTGGGATGTTAAAATTTAGTGGGAGTATTTTAGACATTACACAATAAAATATTTTAAGAATCATAAGCTTTCATTAGAGTTTAACTGATATTTTATTATGAAGAAGAAGAAGAGCACAGAGAATGATACGAACAAGCATAAAAAAGAAAGAAAAAAACAAGCGAGAAAAGGAAAAAAAAAAAAAAAATTAAACGATGTCAAGAAGCTTGTTGTTTTTTGTTGTATAGTCAGGTGTTGCTGTGGTTGTTTGTTCAAGTTAAGAACTCTGCGGTAATGTTTTGTTGTGTCTTATTGTTGTAAAGTTTTCTACGACTGTTTGTTGTGTCTTTGTTGATGTGAAGTGTTCTCTAGATCTTTGTTGTTGAATATATCGGTCTCCTTTAGTTTCTATTTTCTATATATGTGGTCCATATTATACTTTCTTTCAACCAATAAAAATCTATGTCTTATGGAGAGAGAGAGAGAGAGAGAGAGAGAGAGAGAGAGAGAGAGAGAGAGAGAGAGAGAGAGAGAGAGAGAGGGCAGGAAAAGAAAAGGCCAAAAAAAAAAAGGGACACAATTTGTGCATTGGACATGTTGGGATTTCAGCCACATATCTGCATCCTAACATGTCCAATACACTGAACACAAGCTTAATCCACAGAAAGAAAATGACAAAAAAGAGGATAAAACAAGGGAAAAAAATCATAGAGATAGATGTCATTCAGCGTTACAACTAGGGCTGTCCACGAGTTGATTCGAGTCGAGTTTGTGCCAACCCAGAACCGACCCGCGCGGAATCGAGTGGAGAAACAGGAACCTGCCCCTGACCCGCCGGAGTAATCGAGTCGGGCGGTTTAGAACATCAACGGGTGGCGGGTGAGTCTGTCGGATTTGGGACGGCAAGAAAACTATGGAAAAACACAGATCCGGCGAAAATCTCACCGGATTCGATGAGATTTCACAAATCCGGCTTAAAATCTCACCGGATTCGATGAGATCTCACCAGATCCGGTCAAAATCTCACCAGATCTAAGGAAAATGGTGCCGAAATCTGGAAAAATATCACCGGAATCTAGGTTTTTCGCCGGATTTTGGAAAATTTTGGCCAGAATCTGGTTTTTTTCGCTAGATTCTAGAAATTTTGGCCAGAATCTGGAAATCTTCTGTCGGTTCGGGTTTTTCAAGTTTTAAGGGAGGAAAACCGAAACCCGACCCTCCGAAATCGGTTTTTGGTGATGAAGACTCGCCGCCAACCCGCCAGGTAGTTGGATCGGCTGGTTTCAAGTTGGGTCCGGTCGGTTCTTCGGGTGGGTCAGTACTCGGTTGAATCTGGACAACCCTAGTTACAACAGGCCGTAGAAGGGGCAAAACAGTAAGTTATTCAACTACTAAAGATATGTTCAGCAATAGATTCACCTAAATTTTCTCTCCAAAATTATAGAGAAAACATTTTGGTGGGCCCAAAGAGAAATTACTTGGGCCCTCTAAAATCTCTCCAATTTTCCACTCTAACCAAACAACCCAAAAACCATTTTCTCATGCTCATTTTATATTCTCCATGTTTTTACCTCAACCAAACAAACCATTGAAAAAAAAAAGGACACCTATGAAATTACGTGATTTGGCTTAACACCAACATCCAAAGGATGAGGTCCTAAATGACTACATCTTTTATATTCTCAATTGTGTTTATAATATAATTGGACCTCTACTAATCACATAAAGCTAATAGAAAGTAAATCTTTAACAGGACCATTTGGATCCATCAGCAGCTAAAGATATCGGTAAAGTCCAAATTTCTAATCATTACAAAATAGGCTCTTAAATGAGTAGTTGCTATTATCTTCTGCCGCCCCGCTTGGTTTTGCATTTGAAATCTGAATCACGTTTTAATCGTCAATCAATTTGAGACACGCCCCATGGTGTTTTATATAGACATATTTAACATTCTGAGGTCATTTAAGTACTTGTTCTTTTTTCATTTTTCATCCAAACTTCGTACAAAATTTTGGGAAATAAAAGAAATATAAAGTCAAGAGAAAAAAAATATATATGAAAATGAGATTGTGTCTGAATTTTTTCTCTTTCAGTGAACATCAATCACATCGTATTTATATTCATATATATATATATATATATATATAAGCTGAAGCGTAGCATTTAATGTTGTTGTGCTTCTGTTAAGCCACATTAACAGCACATCATCAACCTATTTTCAATATTCTCTCTCACCTTTTTAATTATTTTTCTCTTTATTAATTTTCTACTTTACAATTGCACATTCTCTAACATTTACTTACTTTTATTTTTTTATATCCCCACTACTCTATATCTTATCCTTACAATTTCTCCATTCATTCATCTTCCTTTCATTTTGATTCTTCTTTCCATTTCTTTTTTACTATAAAAATTTGTTATTTTCTCTTCCATTCAATCCATATTTTGCTCACACAAAAAGTTGTATACTCTCTCTCTCTCTCTCTCTCTCTCTCTCTCTCTCTCTCTCTCTCTCTCTCTCTCTCTCTCTCTCTCTCTCTCTCTCTCATATATATTATATATATATAAAAGCGCAAATGCACTAAAACACTGTAGCTATAGTGCTTTGGTTTCGTCAACCTCTACACTGTAGCTACAGTGCCTAATTTTTTTTTTTTTTTTTCAGTAATCGGTTTATGTTTTTTTTTTCTTGAATGTGCTAAAGCACTGTAGATACAGTGCTTTGGTTTCATCAACCTCTGCATTGTAGAAAAAGTGCCTAGAGTTTTTTTTTTTTTTTTTACTCCTCCAGTAATCGGTTTGTGTTTTTTTTTTTCTTTTAAATATTTATGTAAGCTGGTATATATATTGTTATACTAACACAATAAATTTCACAATATTTTCACAATTATTAACATGTCAATTTCTTACAAGTCGAAATGAAATAATAAAATATGAGAGTGACCAACTACAACTAAAAATAAATGTTTTGAAAAAATGTTACAACGCTTATTGTTATCACAATATTTTCACAATTGTTGAGATCTCAATTTCTTATAGATCAAATAAAAAATTGTTAAGTCTACAACATTTTAACATTAATTTCTATAGTGCCTAATCTGTTTGTGTGTGTGTGTGTGTGTGTGTGTGTGTGTGTTTTTCCTTTTAGTGAGGTGCACTTTTTCTTCTTCTTTTTTTTTTTTTCTTCCTTCAAGTATGCCAGTTGGTTTGAGCTTTGTTTTTGTTTTTGTTTTTCTTTTTCTTTTTTCTTTTTTCTTTTTAAGATCTTTATATGTTTACTTTGTACTTGCAATGCAAGTTTACATTGTAAATACACAAAAGTGGTTAATATTATACACATTTGCACAAAAAATGGTAAATATTGTACAAATTTTGTAAATGTGTACAAAATTTGACCTTTTTTGTGTCTACAATATAAATTTACATTGTAAGTACAATGTATACATGGAGATATTGTGAAAATGTTGTGACGCATGTGTCAATTCCTTATGGGTTAAAATAAAATATCATACCGAGATCTAGCACAACTAAAAATGTCGTGACATTTTATTGTTATTACAATATGTTCACAACTATTGAGGTGTAAGTTATAGGTCAAAATAAGATAATAAAATATAGGACTAGGATCCATCACAGTTGAAAATAGAGGTATTGTGAAAACGTTGTAATATTTTGTTGTATTCATAGACTTTTTTTTTTTTGTTGGTTTAGTCAAATTTAGTAATCTATATATAAAACGAGTAAACGGGAAAAGCTATCATAGCTTCGCTACTGTAGTTTTGACTTGTTCAATTTTCATTGTTTTGCGAGCCTTTTTTTTTTTTTTTTTTTTGTGAATGCGTAAAGCTGCAATAGATTTGCTATATTATTTTGGTTTGTCCAATTCACATTGTTTTACATTATAATAAAATATTAACACAATAAATTAGCACAATATTTTCACAATTTTTGAGATGTTAATTCCTTATAATTCGAAATAAAATAATAAAATATCATACTAGAACCAACCACAACTAAAAATAAAGGTATTGTGAAAAAAGATGTGTACATTCACAATATTTTTTACAATACTTTCATAACAAATTATAGGTAGTAATTTATTTTTGGTTATAATTTAAACTTACTAATGAAATTACTTTTTTGTTCACCAATAACAACCTGTAACAACCTACTACTTATGATTTGTTATGAAAATATCGTGGACATAACATTTTTTTTTTTGTGAAAAGATTAAAATATCTCGTTGTCGTCACAATATTTTCAAAACTGTTGAGCTGTCAATTCTTTACAAGTCAAAAAAAAATATAACAAAATTATAAAGGTATTATGAAAATATCGTGCCATTNGGTAAAGCTATCATAGCTTCGCTACTGTAGTTTTGACTTGTTCAATTTTCATTGTTTTGCGAGCCTTTTTTTTTTTTTTTTTTTTGTGAATGCGTAAAGCTGCAATAGATTTGCTATATTATTTTTGGTTTGTCCAATTCACATTGTTTTACATTATAATAAAATATTAACACAATAAATTAGCACAATATTTTCACAATTTTTGAGATGTTAATTCCTTATAATTCGAAATAAAATAATAAAATATCATACTAGAACCAACCACAACTAAAAATAAAGGTATTGTGAAAAAAGATGTGTACATTCACAATATTTTTTACAATACTTTCATAACAAATTATAGGTAGTAATTTATTTTTGGTTATAATTTAAACTTACTAATGAAATTACTTTTTTGTTCACCAATAACAACCTGTAACAACCTACTACTTATGATTTGTTATGAAAATATCGTGGACATAACATTTTTTTTTTTGTGAAAAGATTAAAATATCTCGTTGTCGTCACAATATTTTCAAAACTGTTGAGCTGTCAATTCTTTACAAGTCAAAAAAAAATATAACAAAATTATAAAGATATTATGAAAATGTTGTGTCATTCTGTTGTGCTTTTAGAAATTTTTTTGTGGGTTTAGTCAGATTTGTTGAGCCAAAATTCGCTATTTCACATGCAATTTTCTTGGGTTGACTTTTTGTATTTTTTTTTCTTTGCGCACCATTTTAAGTAAAACTACATAGTTTTACACACAAAAACAAAGACAAAAATTTAGGAAAAAACACTTTTCATCCTTTATGTTTGGGGTAGTTTACAGTTCCTTCTTCTTAAACTTTAAAATCAAGCAATTTTCCCTTAATATTTGGAAAAGAGCAAATATGTCATGTTATTATTTAAAAAATGTAATAAATATAATATCAAAGAGAAAAAAAAAATGTATAATGTTCTAATTTTTGTAAAATGTTATTTTATTAATTTTAATCGATAAATAAGTAATATTTCATTACGAATAAATATTTCTAATATATAATGGAATAAGGACATAAGAGTAAATTTATACAAATTATATTTTCTATCCTCCTATTTTTCTTCTCCACTAAACAAATGAGTTTTCAATGACTTTCATTTCCCACTCTCCCAAACAAATAGCATTAGAATAAATTAAAATTTCTTCTATCCCCCAACTTTTCCAACTCATCCCAATTTTATATCCCTACTTTTCTATCTTTTTAGCCAAATGAACCCTAAATTTCAAGTTTTCAACATGTGCAATAGGTGTTGTCCATATGAAGCAGTCCCTCCTCTAAAAGTTGGACAAACAAGAAAGACAAAAAATGAAGGCCAAGAAAATGCCAAACGATCACACAATTTTGAAAACGCAATATCATTGGGCACTTGTAGGTAGAATTCGAACTTTATTTAATAATAAAAAACTTTACAAATTGTGCTAACTAGAGCCCATTATAGAATTACAAACTAATGATGTACGATTTATAATTATTTTCCTTTATTATGATTATGGAAAATTCTAATGTTGACGACATTAGATTAAACACAGATAGATTCACGTCCATATTGGGCTAAGAGCGGACAATCAATTTACGAGGATTTGATAGGAATAGCTCGGAGGGGCACTGCCCTATGTAAGCTAAGCCCAAACATCTCAGTCATGTCCATGTCTTCTGGCCTCATCTCAATTGGGAGCTTCCAAGCAAAGTAGTGAACAAGAGAAGCCAACATTAAGTGCACCATTCGGTTAGCCAATGGTAATCCAGGGCATATCCTTCTTCCAGCTCCAAAGGGAATCAGCTCAAAATCCTGGCCTTTATAATCAATGTCTAGTTCTAAAAACCTTTCAGGCATAAATAAATTTGGGCTTTTCCATATGCTTGGGTCTTGTCCCATTGCCCACACATTTATTAGTATTTGTGCATTTTTTGGCACGATATAGCCACATATTTCTATGTTTGTCTCAGCCTTACGTGGAACTAGAAAAGGCGCTGATGGGTGCAATCGCAAGGTTTCTTTCACTATCGCTCGAAGATAATTGAACTTTGAGATGTTTGATTCTTGAACGTGCCCGCCCTTACCTAGGACTTCTTCAAGCTCATCTCGGGCTTTTGTCATTTTTTCTGGGTTGTGTAATAACTCTGCCATTGCCCATTCCACTGTGCTTGATGTTGTGTCAATTCCTGCAAGAAATAAGTCCTGCAATAAAGGTGTTTGAGAACTAAGTTGCCTAAGTTTACGGCCAATGTTACTTTAGTAACGACAAATCATATTGACAATTATAAAAAACTAGTCGTAAACCAAACAACGCAATGCATGAGAAAATGTTATATTTAAAAGTGCATTTATTATTTAAAAGTATTTTAAGTAATAGAACATATAGTGTATTTAAAAGTATTTTAAGTAATAATAATAATAATAATACATAGTGATATATATACATGTGTGTGTGAAAAATGTATTTAAATAAAAATATTTAAATTACATAATTATAATATATTTTTTATATAAATTGAAAAGATATTTTTAAAATGACTTTAATACCAAATCGGTATCTGTTGACTAATTTAAACATATCCAAGAATATTGAAAAAAAAAAAGTACACCCTTATTCTATAGAACACATGTAACATGTTACATTAACTTTAAATTATTTTATAGATTTAGAACATCAATTTTTTTCCTTTCCAAATATAAGTATATTGCCTATATTATTGAAACTTGAATTTTTAGGTAATATTTTGAATATTTATAATATTTATAGCTTTTTTGGGGCTCATATCTCTAATTTATAATGCCTATTTTGTTTGTATTTTTTAGCCCTAAACTAAAGAGTATGATTTAAATAGAATAAAATTTCATACTGCTAATCCTAAAAATTAAGAAAAACAAAATAAAATTTGAGGCAAAAATTGAAAAATACAATCTACAAAAAGAATCAATTTGAGGTTAAATTTTTCCAAAATGGACCGAATGGACTAAAGTGGATCAGATTGGAGCAAATGGATTGAACTATACCGACCAAAGTAGACTGAATGGACTGAAGTTGAAGGAATATACCGAAGTGGACTGAGTGGACTGAAGTGGACTGAGTGGACCGAAGTTGACTAAATTGGATAGAAGAACAACATAATAAACAAATTTCTGATTATTTTTTAGTAATATTGTCATTAGTACAAATTTCACTGCATATAATTCTTACAAATATATATAATGTCTAAAAGCTAAATTACATTATTTATTATTGCTATACTTCTTTTAAGCCACGTCAACATAGCATTTCGGTTATATTTAGTCAACTTTGGTCCAATTTAGTCTATTTTGATTAAATTGGGTCCATTTTGATCCACCACGTTGTTTATTATGTAGTTAATTGATGTGAAACAAACTAATCATATCACTTTGTAAACTTTTTAGTTAATAAACAATATTATTTAAATGTTCTTTTGCTTTTAAAAAATTAAATGGAAATATTCATAAGATGCATTATTTGAAATATTTTAATGATTAATTAATATTTATTTAAAAAAAGCTTAAATGTCTTTTTTTTTTTCTCTTTTTTAAGAATTGAGTTTAAATGACTTATGTACTAATGTATTTTGTACAAAATAATTAAATTAACTCATTTAATTATTTACTGATAGATTTTACAAAAGAATTTGACCAAAATGCTATGTTGACGTGGTTAAAAAAGAATATAACAACAATAAATACTACGTTTCAACTTTTAGATATTATATAGATAGATGATGTGTGAAGCTATATGTGAATAGAAACTGGCCATATAGAGTGATTGACCTTCATTCTTGCTTTAAATGTTCTATGAAATTCACAAATATGTGAATTGCTTGAACACACAAATAAAAGACTTTGATTATTTTCAAGATAGTTAGATGCACCAATTAACGTGCTCAAATGGTGATCATATACTGTGCATTACAAATCAAAATATGGTATATTTGGCAAAACGGGGGTCATAAATCTCTTCATGTAATTGTCAAAATTACTATGATATTATGTTGACGTCAAACTATCGATAATGATGAGGCGCTAGTACTTTGTCACAATCAAAGACACTAAAGCCAAGAAAATATTTACTCATTTCCTGAAAGTATGAAAATTTATTACTAATTCTTTAAAAAAAATTCATAACTTACATAAAAAAAGAAAAGAAAAACAATAACAAAATGTTGATATAGGTCTCGTGAAATTAATCTCCCTTATGAAAACCTCTCTATATATAAGTGATTCCTTGTTTCAATTTATATATATTTTTTCAAATCTCAAAATCAGAATATATGCTCCTATAAAGCAAAAGTTGTGAGGGCTTCTAAACGAGTCAAGCCGAGTCGGGTATTAAAAGTTCAGACTTCTTGTTTATTTTTATTTCAAACATGAGTTGAGCTTGATCTTATCACCAAACAAAATTGCATGTTTAAGCTTAGTTCATTTTATTATTGAATAAGCTCAAGCATCTTCACAAGCTAGTTGATTAATTTATTCTTTTCCAACATATATTAAAACCATGATTAAAATGTTTTACCTCTTTACAAATCTATGAATTTTATTACAAGCCAACTACCTAGATTATCAAAACTACAAATTATAATTTGATATTATATAAACCAATTTACAAACTTATACAATCTAATCTAAAGTCTGTATAGGTATATTTTTAAGGGAAATTAAAGTTAGCGAATGTTTTAAGGACATTGGTTTAGAAAATGTTTTTAAACATGTATACATATAAACATATATATTATATATAGTTAAACCGAACCTTCTTATTTAGTGCCGGAGCTAGGAATTTTTTCTAGGGGCCGGAGGCCAAGTTATATATAGCAACAAAATTTTTTCATGATTATTAAATGTCTTTGTGGGTTTTATTAGCTCAACTAGTAAAGACTCTCATAGTTGAACATGAGATTTGGAGTTTGATTTCCACATACACAGAAAACTAATTGGTATCTTAACCTGATAATAAGAGTAATTATCATAGAACAGACTCATATATTTGAAATACTATTCTATAAAAAAAAATTATTTCATAAACTAATTTTAACTTAATTAAAGTTGTAACCTACTTTTTTTTTATAGTACTAAAATTATTTATAATAAACAAAAAAAAAAAATTTAAAATGAATTCAGTACTTCAATAAATAAGAACACATGTTACAATATATCAATCTCAAATATGCAAAACTAAAAACCAAACATAAATTAAAATAAGGAAACATCAATAGTGAAAGTTAAAAACCCCATGTCCACAACACATAAAAGTAACGGTTAGTCTCTATTGCCAAAGCAAATGACACTATTATCAATACTAAAGATCTATTTGGGAGTCATTTATATTGTTGAAACTAAAGACTTTTTGCTAAAAATACAGTAGATAAAGGTAAAAGTTAGCTAAAATAGTATAGTGGGATCTATGAATAGTACCAAAAAGTGTAGTGAAACCAATTAATAGTAGTAAAAATAAACTGAATAGTAAAATAAGTTAGCAAAATTAATTGTGCCAAATGGACACTAAATATAATATTTTAACATATTTAATGCAAGATGTAGACCACAACAAAATATAAAGAAAACCAGAGACTTAAAACTCAAAAGTCAAAAACTATTTCAAACAAAACAGTTTGCCCCTTCACACATCAATCAGATGAATGATCTAGAGAGAGTGGGCGCCAGTCGGCGAGTGGAGGCTGGAAGGCTAAGTAGAGTACAGCACTACGGCTACGGGCTAATAAATGGGAATGGGGTGGATTTTGGGGGGCCATGGCCCCCGGCTCTCTTAGCTCTGTCACAGTTCATGTTCACGAGTTTATTCATGAATGCAATGTTATGTTTGAGTTTGGCTCATTTAATAGTCAAACCTATATATTTATATATATATATATATATATTTTTGTTTTTTTGTTTTTTTGAGAAGATAAGCCTAAACTTGGAACTACGTACATGAAGCATTATAGAGTACTAAATTATATTTTAAGAATACTTGTTATCCAAATATTTACTTTGAACCAAAATTTTAAAGAGGTAGTCAATTACCAGAAGCAAATGTTTGATATCGAGGAGGCTTATTTCTGAATTATCTTCTTCAGTGAGACTGAGGAGTGAATCTAGAACATCTTTGCTTGTTTTATAACCCTTTGATGAAGCTCTTAATTGGAGTCGTTGATTGATGATTCCATCAAAAATCACCAACAATTTGGAGTAATAAATCCTTGTCCTTTTGCGTACACCTTGCGGGTCAATCAAACGAAGTGCTGGAAAATAATCAGCAATATTTGGCCTTCCTGCTTCTTTGGCCAAACCACACACAAGATCCCTGAACTCTTGGGACAAATTTGAGTCATATTGGGCTAAATCAATAGAGAAAAGTGCGTTTGATATGGAATTAAGGACTGTTGTGAACACTACTCGACCAACATCGATGGGTGCTCCACTTTTGCAACTTTGGTTAACATGGTCAAGTAGTTCTTGTACCTTTGCTAATCGAAGGGCCTCTGTGGCATCAAGACGTTGTGGAGCAAATATTTGGGTAGCGCAAGCTTTCCTAAGGTTCCTCCATTGAGAATTTATGGGAATCCAACCAACTGAAACTTTGTGATGGTCGAATACGTGGGCAAAATTTGGGATGGTTCGGCTAGAGGAAGCTTGGTCATTTTTTTGAAGTGCTTCTTTAGCCATGTTTGGAGAGGAAATGACTATGGTGGTTATGCTCCCAAGCTTGAGAGTCATTAAGGGACCATAAGTTTTGGAGAGCTTGGCAATTGCTTGGTGGGGTAATTTACCAAGCTCCAAGATGTTACCAATGATTGGAAAAGGGTGTGGTCCAGGGGGGAGAGTCTGGCTTGATAGATTGGGGGAGACAACACGAATGAATGCCCACACAAAGGGTAGTATCAGCAACGACAATACTAGGTAGTAATCCATTGTTAACTCAAAGATGGTTTATGGTTCTTGTGTTTATATTTTCGTTTGGTAGAAGAATGGAGAATATATATAGAAATACTAACCTACTAGGTAGTCATGGACGGCCCCACTCCACCACCTATTTTTTTTTTTTTTAAAATATTAGTATATATTTTGGGTATTAATTTTAGCAATTTTGTTCTATCAAATTACACCTTGCCCTTTTAACAATATTATTGATTTTTTTAAGAGTAATGTTATAATCACAAACTTTTCTAAAACATTTTTACAAAACTATTGAGGTAGCAAATTTATATTGGTTTGCATTTGAGCGCACCACTGACACTGCTTGTTTACTTACCAATAATCACTTACCATATCAGTAATTTATAAAAAAAATTTGTAGTTCTAGCATTTTCTTCCTTTTAAATATCATAAAAAAAAATGTATAAATTTAAAACTAAGGGTCTGTTTGGATATTGCTTATTACTGAAAATTGAAAACTGAAAATACTGTAGCAAAATAATTTTTAAATATGTGAATAGTGCCGTAAGACTCAGTTTTAATGAAAATTTTATTAAATTCCTTACTTGTGGGTCGCGTGAATAGTGCACGAGACTCATTATTTAAAATGCAAACGCACTGAAAAAAAGTTTTCAGCGCAATCCAAACTCTGTCTAAATATACAAACCAAAAAAATTAGCCCAATAACAAAAATTACCAACAATAATGCTAAAAAAATTAAGTCCAATTAACTAATTTTTTCCCCAAAAAAACCAACCCAAACCTTTAAAAAATTTTAAACATAATAATTTCAACTTTACCCAACAGCATGCATCAAAGTCTCACACACGCACACACAAAATAATTTCATCTTTACCTTCTATCAAGATTTGGAGAGAAAATTCTGGTGATTTTGATGCAGCCAAAATAACTTATTTTCTGCCCCTCTAACACATCTGTAACGTTGAAAATCTCTCTCTCTCTTTGATTTTTTCCCTTGTTTTTTCCTCCTTTTCTTTTTTTGTTGGTTCTCTCTCTCTCTCTGTTTGAATAAAAGGTTGAATTTTATTGAATGTATAATACAGACCACAGATATGGAAAACAGAAACTAAAGCAGACCGACAGATCCAAGAAGAAGATCTAGAGCACTTTACATCAACAAGATACAACAAACAGTTCTAGAAAACTTTACAACAAGACACAGCAAAACATTACAACCACAGTGTTCTTAACTTGAACAGAACCAAAACCTGAACTATACAAATTAACAAAAACCACAAGCTTGTTGACGTGGTTTATTTTTTATTATTATTATTTTTCTTTCCTTTTCTTTTTGTTCAGTATCGATCTCTGTGCTTAAATATAATAACAAAGAGAAAAAAAAAGTATAATGTTTTAATTTTTATAAAATGTTATTTTATTAAAAAAATTATTTCTTATATATAATGAAATAATAACATAATTAAGAACAAATTTACACACATTACATTTTCTATCCTCTCACTTTTCTTGTTAACCAAACAAATGAATTTTTATCCCTCCCAACCATACAACATGAAAGAAAATTAAAATCTCTTCTACCCCCACTCTTCCATTCTCTTTCCATTTTCTCACCTCCACTTTTTTATCTCTGTAACCAAACAACCCCTTAATTTCAAGTTTTCAACATGTACAATAGGAAATGTCCATATGAGGTAGTCTCTTGTTTAAAAGTTTGGACAAGATAAATGCCAAACAATTATCTACATTTTGAAAGCAATATTTTTGGGCACGTGCAGGCAGATTTCAAACGTTATTTGACAATAAAAGGTTTTATTACTTGAGCTAATTAGAATTCATTATAGAATTACAAACTAATGATGTACAATATATAATTATTTCCCTCTCTATTAAGATTATGTAAAATTCTAATAATATTAAAGACATTAGATTAAACATAAAGATACATTCACATCTATATTGGGCTAAGAACAAAGAATCAAAGTTACAAAGGATCCATTTGGATTAAGCTTATTGTTGCTGAAACTGAAAACTGAAAACACTGTAGCAAAATAATTTTTGAATGTGTGAATAGTATTATGGGACCTATTTTTAATATTTTTTATTGCGTAAACAGTACTGTGAACAGTGCGTGAACAGTATTTTTTGTCTCTGCACACAGAATTCATGTGCCTTTACTGTTCACTCGCTGACCCAAAAAAAAAAAAAAAAAAACTAAGTTTGCTTTTTGCTTGAAATGCCCTAATATATTGTTAAGTGCACCAAATTGTGGACCAAAGTTTAATTTTATTGGGCATAAAAAAAAATAAAAATAAAAAAAAAAAAAAAAAAAAAAAAACTTAGGATGGTTACAAATCTTTTTTTAAGAGTAAAAAATGTTTATTATTAGATATGGGGCCAAAATGATAAGGTTATTTAAAAATTTTCAAATTATTTAAGATATTTTCAAAAAAAATTAATTTTTTCAAAAATTTTGAGTGGCGCCAGGCTCCCCTAAGCGAGGTGGTATATCCTGTACGCCGGGTGCAGGATATACAAAATCCCCCTCAGTCCCTTAATAGCTACGCCACTGGACATACCTTTTTTCTTTTCTTCTTTGAGAAAGCGATAGACATGTCTAATCAATACAAAATAGACTCTTAAACGAATGGTTGATATTATCTTCGGCCGCCCCGCCGCCCCGCTTGACTTTTGCATCCACATAAGATAATACTCCGCCTGACGCATCTATACACGTCATATCGCATTTAAGTCCATATATCCTCATTTTGTTTTCTTCCTAACTTCGTACAAAGTAGATAATATATAAGTCTTCAAGAATTATCCTAGTGTAGGACACCGAAGCATGTTCCATGTTTTTCATTTTAAGATTGTCTTCTTTATATTCCATTCTTGTATCCATCGAAAATATAAACACAAGAAACATAAACCAACTTCAAGAATTAATGGACTATTACCTAGTATTGTTGCTTATACTTCCCTTTGCATGTGTTACTTGATGTGTGGGCATCAACTTCAACAAACGATCAATTTTTGACCTTTGGATTCAACGTTTTCTGCGCACGTTTTGCCCTGCCNCAGGGGGGGCAGGTGCCCCCCCCCCCTCGCCCCCCTCTGGCTCCGCCAGTGTATATATATATATATATATATTTGTATGAAATGTATACCAAATTAGTAGTGCAATTTTTTTTTTTTTTTGGCTTTTTCTTTTTGCTTGAAATGCCCTAATATATTGTTAAGTGCACCAAATTGTGGACCAAAGTTTAATTTTATTGGGCATAATAAAAAAAAAAAAAAAAAAAAAAAAAAAAAAAAAAAACTTAGGATGGTTACAAATCTTTTTTTAAGAGTAAAAAATGTTTATTATTAGATATGGGGCCAAAATGATAAGGTTATTTAAAATTTTCAAATTATTTAAGATATTTTCAAAAAAAATTTAATTTTTTCAAAAATTTTGAGTGGCGCCAGGCTCCCCTAAGGAGGTGGTATATCCTGTGCTAGCGCCGGGTGCAGGATATACAAAATCCCCCTCAGTCCCTTAATAGCTACGCCACGGACATACCTTTTTTCTTTTCTTCTTTGAGAAAGCGATAGACATGTCTAATCAATACAAAATACTGTAGCAAAATACCTAAGGGTCGTTTGGATACAGCTGAAAACTGAAAACTGAAAATGAAAACACTGTAGCAAATATTTTAAATGTGTGAATAGTACCGTGGGACCATTTTAATGAAAAGTTGCTGAAAAGTGAAAATTGTGAGTCGTAAACAGTGAAATTTGGGTTGAAAAGTCACATGTTGCGGCTACTGTTCAATGAACAGTAGCAGCAACAGTAATGAACAGTGAAAATTCGCTGGGAAAAGCTTGAAAGCATGTGAAAAAAAAAAAAAAAAAAAGGGGGCTGAAAACGTAACGTCAGACGCAAAGCGCTGGCCAACGACACTTAAACGAATGGTTGATATTATCTTCGGCCGCCCCGCCGCCCCGCTTGACTTTTGCATCCTATAATACACGTACCATTATCAGTGCATTTAAGTCCATATATCCTCATTTTGTTTTCTTCCTAACTTCGTACAAAGTAGATATATATAAGTCTTCAAGAATTATCCTAGTGTAGGACACCGAAGCATGTTCCATGTTTTTCATTTTAAGATTGTCTTCTTTATATTCCATTCTTGTATCCATCGAAAATATAAACACAAGAAACATAAACCAACTTCAAGAATTAATGGACTATTACCTAGTATTGTTGCTTATACTTCCCTTTGCATGTGTTACTTGATGTGTGGGCATCAACTTCAACAAACGATCAATTTTTGACCTTTGGATTCAACGTTTTCTGCGGCACGTTTTGACCCTGCCTTTTTTTTTTTTTTTTTTGGGTCAGCGAGTGAACAGTTGGCACATGAATTCACTAGCAGGGACAACTAGTACTCACGCAATCACAGTACTATTTACGCAATAAAAATATTAAAAAGTGTACAATACTACCACACTTTAAAATTTAGCTACAGTGTTTTCAGTTTTCAGTTTCAGCAACAAATGCTCAATCCAATGGACCCTTTGTAACTGATTCTTTGTTTTAGCCCAATATAGATGTGAATTATCTTTATGTTTAATCTAATGTCTTTATATTATTAGAATAGTTTACATAATCTTATAAGAGGGAAATAATTATATATTACAATAGTTGTAATTCTATATTGAATTCTAATTAGCCACAGAAAAAACCTTTTTGTCAAATAACGTTTAAATCTGCCGCCGTGCAAAAATATTGCTTTCAAAATGTAGATAATTGATTTAACGGGGGGGGGGCACCTGCCCCCCCTGACTCCTCAAAATTTTTGGTGCCCCCCTTGACTCCTCAAAATTTTTAGTAATAGTAGTCTAAAGTAATTATATACTGACATGGAGGAAACAAAAAAAATGAAAGAAGGACTTTTACTTGTTGAAAGTGACAAAACCATTGCTTTTGTCTTGTCCTACTGCAACTTGCACCTATTTCACTATTTTTTATTTTTTATTTTATATCATTATTTACACCATTTTTAGATACGTTTCACAGTATTTTATCTTTGAATGATACTAGAAATACTACAAATTTTACAACTTATGTCTTACAAATTGACATGTCACAAATCACAAAAAAATCATTTCAAACATTTATTCATTATATTTTTTAAGTAACACTAATCACATTCTTACTCCATCAATTTGTAAATTTTTAGTAGCTATGAATTGGTTAATTTTATTTATTTATTTTAATAATATGAAATATATTCATATTTGCTTACAATTGTTTATTTATTTTGTTATTATTGTTGATTAATATTTTTTAGATTAATTTCACTTTTAATATCATCTTTTAATTTTGCCCCCTCTAGACTAAAATTTTGGCTCCGCCATATATATATATATATGGCCCCCCAAAAATAAATTTTTGGCTCTGCCACTAGGTATGTCTATTGCTTCGAGTAGTCCAATTATAATATTGTAAAATCATTTTCATATTCGCTTTATTGATAAAGTATGTCTAATGCTCTTTCTTCTCACCAAAAAAAAAAAAGTATGTCTAATGCTCTGACCTTTCCAATTATACTGTAAAGCCTATTTATGGTTAGCCTTATTTATTTATTTATTTATTTTTTGGTAGAATAGTTAGCCTTATTGCTATAGTCTTTGTTTATACCTTGTTAGAGTTTATTGTAAATACAGTTGAGAATAGAAAAGATGTAGCCACCTAAGACTTTATCATGTGGATGCATGTTGTCAAGTAAAATCACGTAATTTCTTTATGTTCTTTATTTCTCTTTTACTTTTTGTTTCAGTTTTCTCTCGATCTTTAATTTCATCATGTCCAATAAGAATCAACAATATGAGGTACTCTCTCATCTAAAAGTTCAGACAAACAAGAATGCCAAATACAAAGGCCAAGATAAATGCCAAATGATTATCTCCATTTTGAAAGCAAGATTATTGGTCATGTGCAAGTGGAATTCAAATCTTATGTGACAACAAGACTTTACTAATTGAGCTAAGTAGAACCAATTTTAAAACTTCAAAACAATGATGTATGATATATAATTGGTTTGCTCTATTATCCTTATGGAAAATCCTAATATTGAAGACATCGGATTAAACATAGACAAATTCACATCCATATTGGACTAGAACAAACAATCAAAGTTACAAGGATATGATGGGAATAACTTGGAGGGGCACCGCCCTATGTAAGGTAAGCCTAAACGTCTCACCCATGTCCATGTCTTCTGGCCTCATCTCATTTGGGAGCTTCCAAGCAAAGTAGTGAACAAGAGAATTATCTAACATCAAATGCACCGTTCTGTTAGCTAATGGCAATCCAAGGCATATCCTTCTTCCATCTCTAAAGGGAATTAGCTCAAAATCTTGTTCTTGAAAGTCAATATCTTGCACTAAAAACATTTCGGGCATAAATAAATTTGGGTTTTGCCATATGCTTGAGTCCCATTGCCCACGTATTTATTAGCATTTGTGCAGTTTTGGGCACGATAAAGCCACATAATTCTACATTTGTTTCAGCCTCACGGGGAACTAGAGAAGGCGTTAGATTGTGCAATCAAAAAGTTTCTTTCACTATAACTTGAAGATAATGGAACTCTGAGATGTCTGATTCTTGCACATGTCCATCCTTGCCTAGGACATCTTTAAGTTCATCTTGGGCTTTTGCTCTTTTTTCGGGTTGTGTAATAACACTGCCATTACACATTCAACTGTGCCTAATTTTGTTCCGATCCCTGCTAGAAGAATAACTCTAGTGCCACAATTTGTACCACAACTCGCCTATGTGGCAAGTTGTGGTTGTTGGAGCGGTGTCCCCACGTGGACCTACCATCACCCCTCTACCAACCACGTACAACTCGCCACATGAGCGAGTTGTGGCCCTAGACTTATTCTTGCTAGAAGCATGTCCTACAATAAAGTGTATGAGAATTGATTGCTTAAGTTAATAGCCTATTGTGATTAGTGCATAATACAAATAGTTTAAGTAATGAATCCAAATAAAAATAATGCCAATCGGATCACAACAAAATATGTTAGTAATTGTCAATCCTCAACATTACCAATGGTGCTAAAGGCTAAGGCCTACAAACTAACCAAGATCCCAAGGAGTACTAGTCATCATCGGGTTGTTGAAGCTATTTGAGGATGGAAACTGGTCATACAGAGTGATTTGCATTCATTCTTACTTTAAATATTCTGTGAACTTCACAAATTTCTGAACTGTTTGAACACATAAATGATAGACTTGATCTTTTTCAAGATAGTTACTTGCATAATCACAAATAGTAAGAAGCCAAGAAAAAGATTACTCATTTCCTGAAAGTACTCATTTTCCTCCATTTTTTTTTTGTTGGTTTGTTCTCTCTCTCTCTCTCTCTCTCTCTCTTTTAAAAGGTTGAATTTTATTGAATGAAAAAAATAATATAATAATATCTTATGTAAAATAATTTAATTTTTATAAAATATTATTTTATTAATTTTAATTGATAAATAACTAATATTTTATTACAAAAAAGTTATTTCTTATATATAATGAAATAAAGACATACAAGTAAATTTAAACAAATAACATTTTCTATTTTTTCACTCTTTTTGCTAGTAAAAAAAAAAGAGTTTTTCATCCTTTCCATCCGAACAAAACAAGAGAAAAACTAAAATTTCTTCTATCTCTCTACTCTTTCATTTCTTCCCCATTTTCTATCCACCACTTTTCTATCTCACCAACCAAATGAGCCATTAATTTCAAGTTTTCAACATGTGCAATAGGAGTTGTCCATATATATGAGCTAGTTTCTCGTCTAAAAGTTAGGATAGACAAGAAAAGCAAATACAAAGACCAAGATAAATGCCAAACGATTATCTCCATTTTGAAAGCAATATTACTGGGCATGTGTAGGCAGAATTCGAACCTTATTCAACAACAAAATATTTTACAAACTGAATTAACTAGAACCCAGTATAGGACTACAAACTAATGATGTACAATATATAATTATTTTCCTCTATTATGATTATGCAAAATCATAATATTGAAGACAATGGATTAAGCCCGGGTAAATTCACATCTATATTGGGCTAAGAACAAACAATCAAAGTAACAACAAAGTACTTGAGGCTTGCTAGCTAGATTGGATGTGAGCATACGAATTGATGCCCACACATGCAAAGGAAGTATCAACAACAATACTAGGTAGTATTCCATTAATTCTTGATGTTGGTTTATGTTTCTTGTGTTTATATTTTCGTTGAGAATATTAAAGAATACAGTCTAAAATGATAAACGTGGAACATGAAATAATTTAATTTTTATAAAATATTATTTTATTAATTTTAATTGATAAATAACTAATATTTTATTACAAAAAAGTTATTTCTTATATATAATGAAATAAAGACATACGAGTAAATTTAAACAAATTACATTTTCTATTTTTTCACTCTTTTTGCTAGTAAAAAAAAAGAGTTTTTCATCCTTTCCATCCAAACAAAACAAGAGAAAAACTAAAATTTCTTCTATCTCTCTACTCTTTCATTTCTTCCCCATTTTCTATCCACCACTTTTCTATCTCACCAACCAAATGAGCCCTTAATTTCAAGTTTTCAACATGTGCAATAGGAGTTGTCTATATATATGAGCTAGTTTCTCGTCTAAAAGTTAGGACAGACAAGAAAAGCAAATACAAAGACCAAGATAAATGCCAAACGATTATCTCCGTTTTGAAAGCAATATTACTGGGCATGTGTAGGCAGAATTCGAATCTTATTCAACAACAAAATATTTTACAAACTGAATTAACTAGAACCCAGTATAGGACTACAAACTAATGATGTACAATATATAATTATTTTCCTCTATTATGATTAAGCAAAATCATAATATTGAAGACAATAGATTAAGCCCAGATAAATTCACATCTATATTGGGCTAAGAACAAACAATCAAAGTAACAACAAATTACTTGCGGCTTGCTAGCTAGATTGGATGTGAGCATACGAATTGATGCCCACACATGCAAAGGAAGTATCAACAACAATACTAGGTAGTATTCCATTAATTCTTGATGTTGGTTTATGTTTCTTGTGTTTATATTTTCGTTGAGAATATTAAAGAATACAGTCTAAAATGATAAACGTGGAACATGGGATTTTTTTAGAAAATAACTACAAAACCCAAACAATATTATTAGTTAGCCAACGTTTCAAACATATTGCATTTCTAACAATTCGACTTCAGAGTAGTCGATTTTACTGTTCATATCGCCTATTTTTGCGCCACGTAGATAAAGAAATCGAGTCCAGTGGACTCATTTCTTATACATAGAAGACGACTTCTCTGAAGTCGTTTTCTTTGTATAAATTCAAACTAAGCTGAATCAAGCTTGTATTGATGAGAAATTACTTACAGCTATTGGGATCCACAGCTGGGCATAGATGGGTGGACACGGCGGTCTAGGCAGAGTCGGACGGTGGTGGCGCCTGCATCGTCGGCGTTCTGAATGAGCGCACCGTTGTACCCTCCGAGTCGGCGTTCAACAAAACCTCACGGATCCGCCGAGTCAGGTTTGTCTGACCGAAGTCTTCATTTCGACGACTCCATTTCGAGATCAGATCAGATCAGATTTGTCATTCGTGGGTGGGTTTCGTTTGGGTTTGGATTTGTCATTCCTGTTTGGGTTTCGTTTTTTTTTTTTGGAATTGAATTGGTCGGATTTGTCATTCGTGGGTGGGTTTCGTTTGGGTTTCGTTTGTCTGGGTTTCTATACAAAGAAGACGACTTCTCTAAAGTCGTTTTCTTTGTATAGAAAACGACTTCTCTGAAGTCGTTTTCTGTGTATAAGAAACAAGTCCATTGGACTCGATTTCTTTATCTACGTGGCGCAAAAATAGGTGATATGAACAGTAAAATCGACTATTTTGAAGTCGAATTGTTAGAAATGCAATATATTTGAAACGTTGGCTAACTAATAATATTGTTTGGGTTTTGTAGTTATTTTCTTAAAAATTCCCGTGGAACATGCTTCGGTGTCCTTTTTTTGACTGAAAAAGGTAGTGCTTCGGTGTCCTAAAGTACAATAATTCATGAAGATTTATCAAACCTGTCTAGTGTCTGGTATCTACTTTGTACGAAGTTAGGAAGAAAAAGAAAAAGACATGGACTATTTGTTTAGAACATGATTCGGATGAAAAATGTTAAAGAAAAGATTCTAGAAACTGCTTTGAGAGAAACTATTTCACTTGAATTAATTAAAAGTGAAAAATTGATTAATTTACATTAAGGGTCCGTTTGGTTGGAAGGGTGGAAAAGTACGAGAATAGAAAATGGTGAGATGATGGAAAAGTGGGACGATAGAATAGATTTTATTTTCTCTCCTATTTGTTTGGTTGAGAGTGAAAAAGTGGAGGGATGGAAAAAAATGAGTTTGAATAAATTTATTCATATACCATTGTTAAAGAATGATGCCTAATTAAAACAAAAAAGTGACAAATAACCACAAAAAAAGAACAATCTCTCAAATTTATTAAAAAAAAAAATCATGTCCCCACAAAAAAATCACGTCTAGTTAAAAAAAAAAAAAAAAAAAAAAAAACGTTGCCCAAAATTTTTTTAAAAAAAAAAGAAAGAAAAAGAAAAAAAGAAAGAGAGAAGCCAAAGTAACGTTACTGGGAAGAGGCAAAAGTCATCATGAATAAAGTGAGGGATAGGTGAAAGAGTATTAATGTAAAATGTATTTTTCAGCACTTTTCTCTCTCGATTTTCCTCTCAAATTGGGAGGATAAAAAAAGTGGGTCCGGAGGGAAAACTTTCTCCCCTATTTTCTGTCTCTCCTATTTTTTTTCTCAACCAAACATTAAAAAATGACATTTTCTACCATATTTTCCTCTCTCTATTTTTCATCCTTCCTGTATTCACTCCAACTAAACACGCACAAAAGCTTTGCCTTATAAACATGCTCCAGAGAAAGGAGGGAAAGAAACAAGTCTAACTATTAACAAACTAACTTCCTAAGCAATCCGTATTTGACAGCTATACAGCACTTAAACAATCTCCCGTGCCAACTATCTCACGTGCCAGTCACTTAAGTAAAATGCCACCGTTTGATTTTAGCTTCCTTTCTTTCTTTCCTTATAAACTCTGTCGTTTTGCTCTGGCTTTACATCACTGCAATTGTGCTCTTGTTGTTTCTTCTTTACTGTGTTGCCTTCCTTAATGTCTTCTTTCTTGACTAAAGTCTCAACAAAAAATTTAAGTGATCCTTTAATTAGAAGATTTTGCTATTGAAGGGATCCAAATTGTCCTGTAAAAGTGGTTTCGTATTCGCTTTATGTGATTTAGTATGTTTTATGCTTCAAGTGGTCCATTTGTATTGAAAAATCATTTTCGCATTCACTTTATTGATTTAGTATGTCTAATGCTCCGAATGGTCCAATTATATATTGTAAAATTCATCTAGGGCCAACCTTATTGCTGTAGACTCTATTTATAATTTTATACCTGCTTAGAGTTTATTGTAAATACAATTAAGAATATAAAAGATGTAGCCACTTAGAACTTTATCCCGTGGATGCAAGCTTTCAAGCTGAATTATGTAATCTCTCTGTGTTCTCTCCCTCTCTTTTACTTTTTCTTCCATTTTATCACCATCTTTAAATTCATCACGTCCAATTCCATATGAGGCAGTCTCTCGTCCAAAAGTTTAGACAGACAAGAAAGACAAATATGAAGGCCAAGATAAATGCCAACAATTTTCTCCATTTTGAAAGCAAGATTACTAGGCACGTGTAGGTGGAATTCGAACCTTATCCGACAATAAATGAGTTTATTAATTGAGTTAACTAGAACCCATAATAGAATTGCAAACTAATGGTGCATGATATATAATTGTTTTCCTTTATTATGCTTATGCAAAATCCTAACATTGGAGAAATTAGGGTAAACACACAGAAAAATTCACATTTATATTTGGCTAAGAACAGACAATCAAAGTTATAAGGATTTTATGGGAATAGCTCGGAGGGGCACTGCCCTATGTAAGGTAATCCCAAATGTCTCACCCATGTCCATGTCTTCTGGCCTCATCTCATCTGGGAGCTTCCAAGCAAAGTGGTGAAGAAGAGAAGCTAACATCAAGTGCACCATTCTGTTAGCTAATGGCAATCCAGGGCATATCCTTCTTCCAGCTCCAAATGGAATGAGCTCAAAATCTCGGCCTTTAAAGTCAATGTCTTGCGCTAAAAACCTTTCCGGCATAAATACATTTGGATTTTGCCATACGCTTGAGTCTCGTCCCATTGCCCACACATTTATTAGTATTTGTGCATTTTTTGGGCACAATGAAGCCACACATTTCTACATTTGTTTCAGCCTTATGGGGTACTAGAAAAGGCACAGGATTGTGCAATCAAAAAGTTTCTTTCACTATAGCTTGAAGATAATGGAACTTTCAGATGTCTGATTCTTGAACGTGCCCATCCTTGCCTAGGACTTCTTTAAGCTCATCTCGAGCTTTTGCCATTTTTTCCGGGTTGTGTAATAACACCATCATTGCCCATTCCACAGTCCTTGATGTTGTTCTGATCCCTGCTAGAAACAAGTCCTACAATACAGGAGTATGAGAATTGGTTGCCTAAGTTTATGGCCTATTGTCATCAGTGCATAATACAAATAGTATGAGTAGTTAAACCGATAAAAATAATGTCAATCAAATCACAACAATTCATGTTAGTAATTCTCAGTCCATAACGTTACCAATGGTGCTAAAGGTTGAGGCCCACAAACTAACAAAGATCCCAAGGAGTACTAGCCATCAAGTTTGTTGAAGTTATTTGAGGATAAAAACTGGTCATACAGATTGATTAGCATTCATTCCTGCTTTAAATATTCTGTGAAATTCAAATATTTCTGAATTGCACGTACTAATATAAATGTGCATTGGAAATCAACATATGGCCTGATTGGCGAAATGGGGGTCATATAATTCATAAAGACTTTTCCTAAATTGTCAAAATGATGATGATCATGATATATGTTGACTTCAAACTATCGATAACGGTGAGGAGCTAGTACATTGTCACAATCACAAGTACTAAGAAACCAAGAAAATATTTACTCATTTCCTGAAAGTAACAAATTTATGTACAAATTAAAAAAATAAAGAAAAACAAAAATAAAAGTTGATACAGGTCTCATGAAATTAATCCGTCTTATCAAAGACCTTTTTTTTTTTTTTTTTTTTTAAAGTGAATCCTTATCTCAAAATAAAAAATTATATATCTCCTATAGGAGCAGAAGTTCTTGATCCATTATAATGAATTTAAATAATATTCTACTCAGAACAAGTTTATATTCAAAATTATTCACCTAGTATTAAATATTAATATTTTTGTTATAGATAAATAATGAAGAAGGAAGAGATGAGACTTGAATCAAATACGTGATACATCACGGAGTATTTTTTTTTTTCTTGTTGAGAGAAATACATCACATGCAAGTATTAAATAATTGTATTAGGTATAATTGTTTTTCAGATATTTTCTTTGAACCAAAGTTTTAAAGAGGTAGTCAGTTACCATAAGCAAATGTTTGATATCAAGGAGGCTTATCTTTGAATTATCTTCTTCAATGAGACTGAGAAGTGAATCTAGTACATTGTTGCCTGTTTTAGAACCTTTTGATGAAGCTCTTAATTGTAGTCGTTTCTTGATGATACCATCAAGAATCCCAAATATTTTTATGTAATAAATCCTTGTCCTTTTGCGTACACCTTGGGGATCAATCAAACGAAGTGCTGGAAAATAATCTGCAATATTAGGCCTTCCAACTTCTTCGGCAACACCACACACTATGTCCCGGAACTCTTGGGAGAAATTAGAGTCATATTGGGCCAAGTCCATAGAGAAAAAAGTGCTTGATATTGAATTAAGAACTGTTGTGAACACTTCGACCAATATCAATGGGTGAACCACTTTGGCAACTTTGGTTAACATGGTCAATTAGCTCTTGTACCTTTGTTTGTCGAAGGGCTTGTGTGGCATCAAGGCAAATATTTGGGTAGCACAAGCTTTCCTAACCCTAAGGTTCTTCCATTTCGAATTTGTGGGCGACCATCCGAT
>NW_027069703.1:844412-892012 GCF_002906115.3 Quercus suber | reverse complement strand
TATGAAGGAACAAAGGCTGTCAAAGATTCAAAGCTTCAGAGGCTCACTACAAGCTTTGAAGAAATTAAGATGGAGGAGGATGAGTCGTTTGATGAGTTCTATGCCAAGCTCAAGGACATAGTAAACTCAGCCTTCAATCTTGGAGAAACCATCCCTGAACCTACGATTGTGAGGAAGGTGCTCAAATCTCTACTCGAGAGATTCCATGCCAAGATTACAGCGATAGAAGAATCAAAAGATATTGACAAGATTCCTTTGACTGAACTGGTTGGAAACTTGCAGACCTACGAGTTAGGACTATCTAGGATTGGCAAGACGGGTAAAGGCAAAAGCATGGCCTTAAAGGTGAAGAGCAATGATACAGATGAGTCTTCCGATGATGAAGATTCTAAGATGAAGTCCTACATTACAAGGCAGTTTAAGAAGTTTATGAAGAATGCCAATGGGAGGAGCTTCGACAAGGACTGCAAACAATCCAGTTCTTCTCAGTTTAAGAGCCAAGACAAAGAGAAGAAGGATGCTAAGGATGGCAGTCAGTACACTGTTCTTGCAAAACCAAAATGTTTTGGATGTCATGGATTCGGTCACATGAAGCATAAATGCCCTACATATCTCAAGAGCATTGGGAAGAGTAAGGCACTTGCTGCAACCTTGAGTGACACTGAGTCTGAAGATGATTCCAACAATGAGGATGACGGAATCTTAAATGCCTTCACTGCCACAGTCAATCCTACTGAAGGGATTGTTGATGAAGTGGAAGAAGAAGAAGAAGTGGTGGATTCTAAGTGTGAGAAGATGGATGATCAAGATGATATCCATTCAGCCAATGAGAAACTATACAAGCTCTCTAAGAAGCATGAGAAACTGTATAGGCTGGCCACCAAGAAGCTCAATGATGTGGAACTTGATCATGAAGAGTTGTCCACAAAGTTTGATAAGGCAAATCAAACTATTGGAGCGCTGAGGTTTGAGAAAAATTTCTTGGCTGAAAAGACCAAGAAGCTTGAAGCGAAGCTGTTTCAAGAGCTCAATTGAAGAGGACTTCAAGTGCAAAGCTTGATGAGATGCTCAGCATTCAAAAATCTGCTTCGAATAGAACAGGTTTAGGGTATGATCTTTCTTCCTCTCATATTGCTTCTACTAGTGCTACTGTTTTTGTTTCTCCTGCTAATAACACTGAAATTGTAAATACTGATGATAAAACTAAATTAGCTAATGAGAACTTAGATAAGAGTAAATCTATCTTAGGATCACTCCCTAAGCAGGATAAAAAAGATGTTAAAAACCCTAGGGCTAAGAAGGCTGACTCTCAAAAGCCAAAATAGAAGAAGCAGCATCTCTGTCACCATTGTGGAGCTGCCAGTCATACTCGACCAAATTGCTACAAGTAGCTAGCCACTCAACAGAGCAATAGCATGATAGCATCTGGAAGCCAAAATTAGCTTCAATCCTCTCTTGCTCCTCTTAGAGATCTTCTAAAAGCCCTCATTCTTCTTTCGAACTTGAACGGTTTCAATTCTTCCCCCTCATAGCCGGTTCAAGAGTTTAATCAAAGAAAAGGTTCTTACAAGGTGTGAAAGAAAAAGGACTCTAAGTGATTTTATCACTTTCTTCTATCTTCTTATTTTTGTTTGTTGCACTACTTGTGTGTTTTGCATTTTTTTTGAGTTAGTCTAATTTTATATTTTGTTTTGATAGCATGTTTTTGTGTGTTTATTTTCATTTTTTTTTTTTTTGATATAAAAATTAAAAAAAATTTTGAAAATCAGAAAAATATAAAAACAATGTGTGTTATGTGTACATTGGTACTTGTGTACCTTGGATAGCCATTGGAACAAAATTTTCTAAACTTTTTATCTTTTGTAACTTAATGAGCATCTCCATGCACAACTAATCAAGTGAGCTTTGTGACTCTTGTTTGTGATGAGTAAGATTAAGTTATCTCTTAAAACTTAACACTCATATCACTCTTTTTGACGAGTAGACTAGAAAATCTGAAAGAAATGTATAAATAATCATCTCACCACTGTTGCCCCCAATCATAATATGACACCTGTATGCTTCGGTATAGCAAAAGTGCAATGTCAAAGACACCCGTATCTTTAGCATAGCAAAAGTGCAGTATCAAATGCTTAGCATCTTGGGTATTTCTTTTCTCTCTTTTTATGCCCATCATGATATGCTAAAATAAAAGAAAAAATGCAAAGAATTAAAAGCAAAAAGATCAAAAATGCTTTAAATATGGTTCAAGCATGTATTCTAGGAGATGTGAGAGTTATAGGATGTACCTCAAAGGTGATAGTCCCCATCAAACAGTTATGATTGTGTGTGAGTTAAAGTTATTTTCTCATATCTCAAATCGTCATAACATGAATACACATATGCAATCTTACGATTTTTCACACACAACACGCAATATTCTTTGCTACTATTGATACATGTGCAAGTACAATGTATTTGGTCATCACAAGTGTTTACATGTGCTAATGTATGCTCACTAAACTGTCTTGACTTGATTTTGAAAAATAAAATTGGTTAGACTTTTGTGTGTGTGTGTGTGTGTTTCTGAAGATCCATGTGCTTAAATTGTTTGATAAGAGATGATTTTGAGAGCTTAATATGTTGATTGAATCATTAGTTGAGGTGCATGTTGGATTGCATTCATGTCTGTGTTTTTCACTTCTCGAAAAACTGCTTTTAAAAGCTAGCTCGACACCTCCTTGACACCTCCTCGATTCCTTGTTATCTGTCGAGATTCTCAAGCCTTTTTCTTATCGCAGTCTCGACACCTCCTCAACACCTAGTGGATTGATCGAGAAAGTTTCTGCCTCCTCGATACTTGGTGGATCGATCGAGATTCTGTTCCTTGAAGGTGATTCTTGTTCCTCGATACCTCTCGACACCTGCAGCTGTCAAAGGCCATTTTCTCGACACCTACCACGATAGATCACTCGACACCTCTCGACAACCTCATCTGTCGAGAATTACTAATGCTCCTATATAAGCTTCTATCGCGATCTTGTTCTCATTTTCTGATCTCTTTCGATCTATCCGCAGGCTGTTCATCTCCCAAACTCCTTTTTCTCACTCAAAATCTTCAAACCACGTGATTTTCGTGCCCTTCCTTGCTCTCAAATCACTTGGTAGGATCTCTTTTCTTCATTCTTCATTTCTTTTTTTAATTTTTATATCAAAAAAAAAAAAAATGAAAATAAACACACAAAAACATGCTATCAAAACAAAATATAAAATTAGACTAACTCAAAAAAAATGCAAAACACACAAGTAGTGCAACAAACAAAAATAAGAAGATAGAAGAAAGTGATAAAATCACTTAGAGTCCTTTTTCTTTCACACCTTGTAAGAACCTTTTCTTTGATTAAACTCTTGAACCGGCTATGAGGGGGAAGAATTGAAACCGTTCAAGTTCGAAAGAAGAATGAGGGCTTTTAGAAGATCTCTAAGAGGAGCAAGAGAGGATTGAAGCTAATTTTGGCTTCCAGATGCTATCATGCTATTGCTCTGTTGAGTGGCTAGCTACTTGTAGCAATTTGGTCGAGTATGACTGGCAGCTCCACAATGGTGACAGAGATGCTGCTTCTTCTATTTTGGCTTTTGAGAGTCAGCCTTCTTAGCCCTAGGGTTTTTAACATCTTTTTTATCCTGCTTAGGGAGTGATCCTAAGATAGATTTACTCTTATCTAAGTTCTCATTAGCTAATTTAGTTTTATCATCAGTATTTACAATTTCAGTGTTATTAGCAGGAGAAACAAAAACAGTAGCACTAGTAGAAGCAATATGAGAGGAAGAAAGATCATACCCTAAACCTGTTCTATTCGAAGCAGATTTTTGAATGCTGAGCATCTCATCAAGCTTTGCACTTGAAGTCCTCTTCAATTGAGCTCTTGAAACAGCTTCGCTTCAAGCTTCTTGGTCTTTTCAGCCAAGAAATTTTTCTCAAACCTCAGCGCTCCAATAGTTTGATTTGCCTTATCAAACTTTGTGGACAACTCTTCATGATCAAGTTCCACATCATTGAGCTTCTTGGTGGCCAGCCTATACAGTTTCTCATGCTTCTTAGAGAGCTTGTATAGTTTCTCATTGGCTGAATGGATATCATCTTGATCATCCATCTTCTCACACTTAGAATCCACCACTTCTTCTTCTTCTTCCACTTCATCAACAATCCCTTCAGTAGGATTGACTGTGGCAGTGAAGGCATTTAAGATTCCGTCATCCTCATTGTTGGAATCATCTTCAGACTCAGTGTCACTCAAGGTTGCAGCAAGTGCCTTACTCTTCCCAATGCTCTTGAGATATGTAGGGCATTTATGCTTCATGTGACCGAATCCATGACATCCAAAACATTTTGGTTTTGCAAGAACAGTGTACTGACTGCCATCCTTAGCATCCTTCTTCTCTTTGTCTTGGCTCTTAAACTGAGAAGAACTGGATTGTTTGCAGTCCTTGTCGAAGCTCCTCCCATTGGCATTCTTCATAAACTTCTTAAACTGCCTTGTAATGTAGGACTTCATCTTAGAATCTTCATCATCGGAAGACTCATCTGTATCATTGCTCTTCACCTTTAAGGCCATGCTTTTGCCTTTACCCGTCTTGCCAATCCTAGATAGTCCTAACTCGTAGGTCTGCAAGTTTCCAACCAGTTCAGTCAAAGGAATCTTGTCAATATCTTTTGATTCTTCTATCGCTGTAATCTTGGCATGGAATCTCTCGAGTAGAGATTTGAGCACCTTCCTCACAATCGTAGGTTCAGGGATGGTTTCTCCAAGATTGAAGGCTGAGTTTACTATGTCCTTGAGCTTGGCATAGAACTCATCAAACGACTCATCCTCCTCCATCTTTATTTCTTTAAAGCTTGTTGTGAGCCTCTGAAACTTTGAATCCTTAACAGTTTTTGTGCCCTCATAGGTTGTTTGGAAGATGGTCCATGCCACCTTAGCAGTTTCAGTTGAGGATATCTTCTTGAACTCCTCATTGGTGACCGCATTGAACAACGCATTCAATGCCCTGCTGTTGAAGTTTGCCGCCTTAATCTTGACTTCATCCCAATCGGCTGGCTCTTCCTTTTGCTTAGTCCAGCCAATCTCTACAGCTTGCCACACCTTTTCATCTAAGGACTGTAAAAAAGCTCTCATGCGTACTTTCTAGTATGCATAGTTAGTCCCATCAAATAAAGGAGGTATAATTAACGATTGTCCTCTATTCATGACAAATAGGGGTCAATGGATCAAACACAGCAAAGATTAAAACTTAATTAGAGTGTGCCTGCTCTGATACCACTTGATAGGCCATAAACTGAATGACCCCTAGTGATTAAACCAATTAATTAATTAGCCAAGTTATTAATTAATCAATTTATCATGCAAATGCGTGGAAGCACAAACAAATTACTAATAAACTAATTAAGCAGCGGAAATTAAATAACACGGTGATTTGTTTACGAATGGGGAAAACCCTTGCAGCAAAAACCCCACCGGGTGATTTTTAGGTCACCACTCCTGAAACTCCACTATTATCAAATCAAGTGGTTACATGTAAAGGGATCCCAAGTACCTTACCAACCCACAGTTGAACCCTTACCCCAATACCCAATTGGACTTGATCTATAGTGACAGTTCCCACCTTTGATGCATGGCTCCCAAGTACGTGACTAATCAATGCGCAGATCCCAGTACGCAACTTCAACACTGACTTTGAAAGAGTGGTTGGCTGCAAAATTCTTCAGTTCATCCTACACGATGAAGATCAAGAAGATGCTTGGTCGCAAAACCCTTTGGTGCAAATATATAGTAACTTTTTCAGAAGAGATGAACTAGGTCAAGAACTTCGTCTTTGATCACAAATTGCTTAAACAGAGTTTGCTCAATGCTTGTGTAACTTGTGTACAATTTGACGGCTCTTAAAATAATCCTTTTATATGTCTAGGGTTAGGAGAAAAGAAATCCCAAAGACACATTCACGGATCCCAAGAAATCAAATCAGAAAATTTGATTTTATAAATCTCGACAGATAGCAAGGTGTCGAGGAGCTATCGAGAAGGTATCGAGCTTTAATGAATTTGCACTTCAGCTTGTTTCTCTTGGACAGACTTAATGACTTCAACACTTGATCTTGAAACCTTGTTTCTTGAAGTATTAAAAACACCTAGAACTACCCAATTACAAGTAAAGTGCGTTTTGTTAAAAGATTAGCCAATTTACATAAACAAATGACATATGTTCTTAACAAGTGAAAACATATATGTCCTAACACCATTAGGCCCTTGAGACCCATATGCCTCACGTTAGCACATCTTGGATCCATCCACTATTAGTTGATTGGTCAATATCGTCAAGTATACAAAGTGGACCCGTCAAGTTTATTTCGGTGGACCCGTTAGGCTAATGGTCTCGTCAACCCAATTTTATCCTCTTCAAAAGTAATACAAAATTAAGGACATTATTTTAGTTTAGTTTAGTCTCAAGAGGAAAAAGAATTTAGACTATTGCATAATAGTCATAGAAATTAGTTGAAGCAACGAATTCATTATTGGAAGGCAGAAATTTAAAATTGCACACATGTCCATTACATTTTCTCACTTAAAGTGCTATTAAAGTATAAAAGAACAATGTAGAAATATTGTAGTTTAATAATGATAAAAGCATTTTAATCTACTCCATACATTGTTTTTATTATATATGCTGTCTAATAAGTTATGTGTTCACCTAATCATAGGTTTTTGTTTCTTTAATACATTTGAGTTAGCATAAGATATTCATGATATCATATTAATGTTTAGTTGGTATATGGAAATATCATAGAATTTTTATGATATTATGTTTATGTTGTTAGAGTATTATATTGGTAGCTTAAATGAAATATCATTCTAATAAAATTTTAATATGATGTTTATGTATATTTCCATGAAATATACATTTTTTTGGTTCATGTATATTTTGAAATATTAAAATATTCTTATTAAAAAAAATTTAGTTCTCAACTTGGGGTTGTATTGTGAACTATGTTGAACACATTCAACATTTTAAAAGGCAACTTGAAATATTTTTTTTATTTATAAATTTTAATGGGTTTAGACTTTTAAGAGGGACAATTTTTCACCAAAGATAATTTAAATAAGAATAACATGACCTTAACATTTTTTTTTTTATGTGAAAATATTTTGGTGAAGAGTACAAAAAATTAATATAGCAAAGTGTCATGAGACAGAACCCCATGGTCTCCCTAGAATTTGTGGGCATCCACCGCCATTGAAACTTTGTGGTGGTCAAAAATTTGGGCCATCTTTGGGATAGTTTTGAAGTGCTTCTTTAGCAATGTTTTGAGAGGAAATGACTATGGTTGTTATGCTCCCAAGCTTGAGAATCTTAAAAGGTCTATATGTTTTATAGAGCTTGGCAATTGCTTGATGGGGGTAAATTTCCTAGCTCGAAGGTGTTTCCAATGATTGCAAATGGGTGGGGTAGTGTGGGCAAGCCATACTTCGGGCTTCCTAGGTTGGAGGTGAAGACATGAATGGATGCCGGCACAAATCGAAGTACCAGCAAAAGTACCATGTAGTAGTCGATCAACTTAAATTTGGTTTGTGTTTCTTTTGTTTCTATTTTTATATTTTTGTTGGGCATAAGAGAGTGGTGGATGTTTATCAAAAATGAAGTGGGTATGATTCAAATTGTTTGAGGGTAAGATAAGGATTCAATTTAATATCAACTATTCGTTTCAGAGTCTATTTTGTATTGATGTAGAAAGTCGAACTTTAACGGTAAAGTTTTTGTTGTCAGTGGGATCCAAATAGTCCAATAATAGTTGTCCACATCAGGTTGATTCTTGTAGAATCCTATTGGGAGAAGCAAAAGCTGCTCTATGTTCAGAGGGAAACTGGTCACCTATGGTTCCTTGCGTATCTGCTATAGGAAAGGCTTTGCTTATCACCTCGGTAGTGGAACTTAGTGATGGAAGTCCGCTCGGTCCTCCATTGGATCCACCCCGGGGAGTTATCTTTTATTCCTTGGGCCTCTTCATTCAGATCTACATCTTTGGGCTAGACCCATCTTTTAAGAAATGATCTGTTGGGCCCTTGGCTCTCAGCCTGAGCTCATGTTCATCTTCCCAATCAAGAATTTTAAAACAAGTCTTATTATTTATTTTGAATTAATTTTAATATATTATAATTTTTGGGTTTTAATAAAAAATTGATAGTATCACGTATATTGAATTAATTTTAGTATATTATTATTTTTGATTAAACACAGAAAAATTCACATATATTTTTGGACTAATAACAAACATCGAAGTTACAAGGATCTAATGGGGATAGCTCGAAGGGGCTCTGCCTTATGCAAAGTAAGCCCAAACATCTCACCCAAGTCCATCTCTTCTGGCTTCATCTCATTAGGAAGCTTCCAAGCAAAGTGGTGAACAAGAGAAGCCAAGATCAAGGGCACCATTCGGTTAGCTAATGGCAATCTAGGGCATATCCTTCTTCCAGCTCCAAAGGGAATCAGTTCAAACCCTTAAACTCGATTGCGTGCTCTAAAAACCTTTCAGGCATAAATAAATTTGAGTTTGGCCATATGCTAAAGTCTCTTCCCATTGCCCACACATTTATTAGTATTTGTGCATTTTTGGGCACAATGAAGCCACATATTTCTACGTCTATCATAGCCTTATGGGGAAGTAGAAATGGCGCTGATGGCTGCAATCTTAAGGTTTCTTTCACTATAGCTTGAAGATAATTGAACTTTGATATGTCTAATTCTTGAATACGCCCAGCCTTGCCTAGGACTTCTTCAAGCTCAACTTGGGCTTTTGTCATTTTTTCTGGGTTTTGTAATAACATTGTCATTGCCCATTCCACTGTGCTTGATGTTGTGGCGATTCCTGCATGAAATAAGTCCTGCAACAATGAAGTGTGAGAGCTAAGTTGCCTAAGATTATGGCTTGGGTTATTTTAATCACAACAAATAACATTGACAATTATAAAAAAGTGTTGTATCCTTAACGTTACTATTGGTGCTGAAGGTTAAGGCCCACAAACTAACAAAGATCTTTTTTTTTTTTTGAGCAGAAACGATAGTAGACTTTATTGATGTATATCACTTTGTACAATGGGAAAGAGAAAAGAGGGGCATTCTTCTAACCAAACAAGGACCTCCTCTTTCTCTTTTGCAGCATTAGCTAAAGCTAGTGCAGCTCGATTACATCTTAAAGGAATACTAGAAAAAGAAATAAAATTAAAACTATCCTTAATAATTGAAATATCTTCCAAAATCCATGCCACCTCTAAAGAGCATATCCGATCAGAGTTTAACAAGTCCACCAATTCTGCAAAATTACACTCTACCTGCACTTGGGAAAAGCTGATACTTTGGCAAAATAGTAGAGCTTTCCTCAACACACAAGCAGCTGTACACAGTGGATTCAACTCCTTCACCCCTTTATCACAAGCAGCAGCTAATACTTCTCCAACATTATTTCAGATAATGAGTCCAATACCCACTGAAGAAGACTGTTTTGATTGGGAAAAAGCCACATTAAGTTTATAAATACCAACTGACTGAGGGGGAGTCCACCTTGCTGCCTTCAAACTGACTTCCTGCATGTTTTTCTGCTATATTTCCACAAACTCCATTCTGTACAGGTCAGCCCGATTCCATAACCCATGATAAGAAGGCATTTTGTTATTAAAAACAACTCCGTTCCTGCATTTCCAAATCATCCAACAAGCTATGCACAATGTTTCAAAGACAACAGCAGATAATTTCTTAAGGGCAGCATTCATTGCATCAATGAATTTCATCTTAGGATATAACCTGTAATCATTCAATAGAGGGGATTGCTGCCAAACAGCTTGAGCAAATGAGCACTCCAATAAGAGATGATCGCAAGTTTCGGCTTCCTCATTACATAGCACACAGGAAAAAGAATGCAACACCTTCCTCTCAAACAACTTCGTCCGAGTCGGTAGACTGTCATTACATGCTCTCCAAATAAATGTTTTGATCTTAGGTGGAACCTGAGTAGACCAAATACCATTCCAGAACGAGTGGAGCCGAGCTGGGTTGGATGATGAAGCTTCGTTACCCGTAACCTTTCTTTCAATCTCCAGCTGTAAAAAGTATGCACTTCTGACAGAAAAAGCCCCTGATCTGGTTCTAGTCCAAACAAGAGTATCATCCGGTCTTCTTGGGCTCAGAGGAATGGCTTTTATGATTAAGGCTTCAGAAGGATAGAATATAGTATCGATCAGCACGTTCTTCCATCTAGGTTGGAATGATGAAAATTCCATAAGGTCAGCAACTGTTGCTTCAGGTGGTAGAATTGTACGAGGAGAAATGACTCTTTGATTGGCATCAGATGGCAGCCACCTGTCAGTCCAGATGTTGATCAATGACCCAAAAAAAAAAAAAAAAAAACTAATTACATAGGATGAACATTTTTTTTCCTTGAGAAAGTTTATCCAATGCATTTCCTTTATCTTAACTATTAAATTTTCCCTTGTTATAACCAGTTGTGCAAAACTGGTTGTGCAACTAGCGGCCTTTTATTTTTTTACCAGTGACCTAACCGTGTAGGTAGAAGAGTGGTGGAGGTGGAGGAAAAAGAGATAGAGAGATAGAGAGACGTGCAGTGGAGGAATGTTTTTTTTATTTTTTTATTTTTTTTTTGCGAAACGGTGAAAAAAAAAATTAGATAGAGATATTTTTTTGTGTTTTTTTAGGTTTAGAAATAGGTATGGAATGTAATAAATAAGAGATAATTAATGAGATCATAATTAGAATATTAGCATTAATGAGTGTCTTTTTTGACCATTAAATCTACTTAAATCCAATGGTTTAGAAAAGTTGTAACTCTAAAGAGTTACACCAGGTGTAACTTGAACCCATCTCTTACATTATATATAAAATATAATGTAATATAATATAACTTTATAATCAATCAAGTTTTTATAAATAAATCAAAGATTATAATTTATTAATAAGTTTATTTTAAGTGAAACACTATTACCAAAAATTTGTAAAATGATATTACTATTCCCATTGGAAACTTTTAATTATCAACAGTTTCTAGTGTGGGTGTGAAAAACAATCACCAAAGGAAAAAGGTGATGAAGGATGACTTGCACAATTAATTTATAAAAAGAAAAAAGGGAAAATATTCAATAATGGGAGATCTAAACAACAAATTGAAAGATAAGAAAGGCTAAGGAAGGCTTTTATTGATATAGAAACAAGTTTCTTGAGGTAAATTGGATAAGATCAAAAGACTAAAAACTCTTAAACATATTCACTTGCTACAACTTTCTCTGTCCTGTTCTTCTCTAAACTTCTTCTCTTAATTTTACTGAACCCCTCAACTTGTTGTACCTCCCCTCCTTTTATAAACATTTTCCCCTTCCCTCTCTCCCCAGCTGGCCTGTTCCCAGCTAGATTTGGAGGATACTTATCCTATCACCTCTCTACTCTACCACTTTTTTTTTTTTATCATGAAATAGGATTTTTGGGAGTGTTTTCACTGTTCAGGTTAGTCAATTAGCATTTAATATGGCAGAGATTAGGTGAAAACATTTCATTAATGTGGAGGTGACTACTCTAGTGGTCCTTATCTCTTCATAGCGTTTCTTGAGGTGAATTTGATGGAAGGTAGCATCTTGGTCTAGAGGGGAACTAGTCACCCGTGGTTCCTTGCGTATCTGCTATAAGAAAGGTTTTGCTTATCACCTCGGTAGTGGACCTTAGTGATGGAAGTCCACCTAGTCCTCGGTAGTGGACCTTACTATTTATTTTGGATTAATTTTAATATATAATAATATTTAGGTTTTAATAAAAAATTGATGGTATCACATATATTGCATTAATTTTAATATATTATAATTTTCGATTAAACCCACAGAAAAATTCACATATATTGTTGGACTAATAACAAAAATCGAAGTTACAAGGATCTAGTGGGGATAGCTCGGAGGGGCTCTGCCTTATGCAAAGTAAGCCCAAACACCTCACCCAAGTCCATGTCTTCTGGCTTCATCTCATTAGGAAGCTTCCAAGCAAAGTGGTGAACAAGAGAAGCCAAGATCAAGGGCACCATTCGGTTAGCTAATGGCAATCCAGGGCATATCCTTCTTCCAGCTCCAAAGGGAATCAGTTCAAAATCTTGGCCCTTAAACTCAATTGCATGCTCTAAAAACCTTTCAGGCATAAATAAATTTGAGTTTGGCCATATGCTAAAGTCTCTTCCCATTGCCCACACATTTATTAGTATTTGTGCATTTTTGGGCACAATAAAGCCACATATTTCTACGTCTATCATAGCCTTATGGGGAAGTAGAAATGGCGCTGATGGGTGCAATCTTAAGGTTTCTTTCACTATAGCTTGAAGATAATTGAACTTTGATATGTCTAATTCTTGAATACGCCCAGCTTTGCCTAGGATTTCTTCAAGCTCAACTTGGGCTTTTGTCATTTTTTCTGGGTTTTGTAATAACATTGTCATTGCCCATTCCACTGTGCTTGATGTTGTGGCGATTCCTGCATGAAATAAGTCCTGCAACAAAGAAGTGTGAGAGCTAAGTTGCTTAAGAATATGGCTTGGGTTATTTTAATCACAACAAATAACATCGACAATTATAAAAAAGTGTTGTATCCTTAACGTTACTATTGGTGCTAAAGGTTAAGGCCCACAAACTACGAAAGATCTTAATTAGGCATTAAGTTGTTGAAACAATATGAGAATGGAAAATGGTCATATAGAGTGACTAACATTCATTCTTGCTTTAAATGTTCTATAAAATTCCCAAATATGTGAATTGTTTGAACATATAAATAACAGACTTTATCATTCTGAAGATAGTTGCACAAGTTGCACCGATTAACGTTCTAAAAGTGTGATCATATACATGTGCATTACAAATCAAATTATAGTTACACTTGGCAAAATGGGGGTCATAAATGTGTTCATGGGGTCATAAATGTCTTTATGTAATTGTCAAAATTACGATGATATATGTTGACTTCAAACTATCGATGTCGATTAGGAGCTACTACATTGTCACAATAATAAGAAGCCAGAAAATATTTTACTCATTTCCTGAATGATTTTTTTTTTTATTTCTTTAAATAAAATTCATAATTTACAGAGAAAAAAAGAAAGAGAAAAAAGAAATACAAAAAGTTGAAACAGGTCTCGTCAAATTAAGTGATTCCTTGTCTCAATTCATATATCTTTTTACATATCTCAATATCAAAATATATACCTCTTTAAAAGAAAAAGTTGTTAGGACTTAAAACAATATTCCACTGAGAACAAAGTTTATATTCACAAAACTCAAAATTATTTATCAGAAAACTTCTTTGAGCCTTCTATTAAATATTATTATTTGTTTGTTTTTAATAGGTAAATAACGGGAAAGAAAAAAAAGAAAAAAAGAAGTGGGTTCAAACCACAATTATAGAGTAGTAAATTATATTTTTTAAAGTAAATATTTTTTTTTCAGATATTTTCTTTGAAGCAAAGTTTTAAAGAGGTAGTCAATTACCAGAAGTAAATGTTTGATATCGAGAAGGCTTATCTCTGAATTATCTTCTTCAATGAGATTGAGCAGTGAATCTAGTGTATCGTTGCTTGCTTTAGAACCCTTTGATAAAGCTCTTAATTGGAGTCGTTGATTGATGATTCCATCAAAAATCCCCAACAATTTGGAGTAATAAATCCTTGTCCTTTTGCGTACACCTTGCGGGTCAATCAAACGAAGTACTGGGAAATAATCAGCAATATTTGGCCTTCCTGCTTCTTTGGCTAAACCACACACAAGATCCCTGAACTCTTGGGACAAATTTGAGTCATATTGGGCTAAGTCAATAGAGAAAAGTGTGTTTGATATGGAATTAAGAACTGTTGTGAATACTACTCGACCAATATCAATGGGTGCACCACTTTTGCAACTTTGGTTAACATGGTCAAGTAGTTCTTGTACCTTTGCTAATCGAAGGGCCTCTGTGGCATCAAGACGCTGTGGAGCAAATATTTGGGTAGCACAAGCTTTCCTAAGGTTCCTCCATTGAGAATTTGCGGGAATCCAACCAATTGAAACTTTGTGATGGTCGAATACATGGGCCATATTTGGGACGGTTCGGCTAGAGAAAGCTTGGTCATTTTTCTGAAGTACTTCTTTAGCCATGTTTGGAGAGGAAATGACTATGGTGGTTATGCTCCCAAGCTTGAGAGTCATCAAGGGACCATAAGTTTTGGAGAGCTTGGCAAATGCTTGGTGGGGTAATTTGCCAAGTTCCAAGATGTTACCAATGATTGGAAAAGGGTTAGGCCCTGGTGGGAGAGTCTGGCTTGATAGATTGGAGGTGAAAACACGAATGAATGCCCACACAAAGGGAAGTATCAGCAACAATACCAGGTAGTAGTCCATTGTTAACTCAAAGATGGTTTATGTTTCTTGTGTTTCTATTTTCGTTTGGTACAAGAATACAGTACATATTATAAAAAGGCAATACTAGCCTGTTTATATTTTCTTTGGGTAACAAGAATAGTATATAAATAAGAAAATCTTAAAAGAAAATACATGAGACTAGCCTCTCACAAGTAGGTGGGCCCCATATGTGTGGAGCTCATATGCCTGTGAGAGGCAGGTCCCATGCACTTGGCGCATGAGATACCAGCTCTACATGGTGTTCTAATTAAACTGTAATGGAGTTTACTAATATGTGCCCTTAGGGCATATATTAATAAATTATTTTTTTTAAATTTATAAAAAAAAGAAAAAAGTTACCAACTTTTTTGACAACTTGTTTCAATTCTCATAAAATATTTTCAAAAGTAGATGAGTAATGTGTACCCTTAGGTCACAAAATAAGGATATATGGACTTAAATGCCACAATAATGGTACATGTGTCGTCTATCTATATAAGGCAGCTGGGGGATTATTAAAAAAGTCAGCTGGAGGTGTCCCTAAAATTGATTCAGATGCAAAGTCAAGTGGGGCGGCCGAAGATAATATATTAATATCAACCATTTGTTTAAAGATATTTTCGTATCAGCTTTATGAGATATAGTGTGGAATTTGGATACGGCATTTCCAAATTCACGTTTGTGTTTTCAGCCTCTTTTTTTTTTTTTTTTTTTTTTATTGGCAAATGCTTGGTGGGGTAATTTGCCAAGTTCCAAGATGTTACCAATGATTGGAAAAGGGTGAGGCCCTGGAGGGAGAGTCTGGTTTGATAGATTGGAGGAGACAACACGAATGAATGCCCACACAAAGGGAAGTATCAGCAACAATACCAGGTAGTAGTCCATTGTTAACTCAAAGATGGTTTATGTTTCTTGTGTTTCTATTTTTGTTTGGTACAAGAATACAGTATATATTATAAAAAGGCAATACTAGCCTGTTTATATTTTCTTTGGGTAACAAGAATAGTATATAAATAAGAAAATCTTAAAAGGAAATACATGTGATCGGAAAAATCCCCCATATGCTAGATGCATGAGACCAGCCTCTCACAAGTAGGTGGGTCTCACATGTGTGGAGCTCATTTGCCTGTGAGAGGCAGGTCTCATGCACTCGGCGCATGAGATATTAGCTTTACATGGAACATGCTTCGGTGTTCTAATTAAACTATAATGGGGTTTACTAATGTGTGCCTTTAAGGCATACATTAATAAATTATTTTAAAAAAATTTATGAAAAAATGAAAAAAATTACCAATTTTTTTGATAATTTTTTCAATTTCTCATAAAGTATTTTCAAAAGTAAATGGGTAATGTGTGCCTAAGGTCACACGCTAAGGATATATGAACTTAAATGCCACAATAATGGTACATGTGTCGTCTATCTATATAAGGCAGCTGGGGGATTATCAAAAAAGTCAGCTGGAGGTGTCCCTAAAATTGATTCAGATGCAAAAGTCAAGTGGGGGCGGCCGAAGATAATATATTAATATCAACCATTGGTTTAAAGATATTTTCGTATCAGCTTTATGAGATATAGTATGTCTAATGCTTCGAGTGGTTCAATTATATTGTAAAATCATTTTCGTATTCGCTTCATTGATTTAGTATGTCTAATGCTTCAGTTTAATTATATTGTAAAATCATATTCGTATTCTCTTTATTGATTTAGCGAGCGTTTGGATAACGCTGAAAACTTAGTGTTTTTAGTAGATCCCATGCACTGTTTATGGAACTCATAAACCTATTTTTTTAGCAATTTTTTTTTTCAAAATTGAGTCACACGGTACTATTCATACATTTAAAAATTATTTTACTATAGTATTTTTAGTTTTTAGTTTTTAATTTTTAACAATAAATGGTATCCAAATAGATACTTAGTATGTCTAACGCTCCGATCAGTCCAATTATATTGTTATATTGTAAAATCTATCTATGGTTAAACTTATTTCTACAATCACTGTATATGCTTGCTTAGAGTTCATTGTAAATACAGTGAAAAATTTAAACGATGTACCACTTGGGACTTTATCATGTGAACGCATGTTGTCATACAAAATCATGTAACTTTTTTTATTTTATTTTTTTTTTATCAGTTTTCTTGCTATCTTTAATTTCATCATGTCCAATGAGAATCGACCATAACAAGATAGAAAAATACAAAGGCCAAGATAAGTGCCTAATGATTATCTCCATTTTTAAAGCAAGCTTACTAGTCAAGTGTAGGTGGAATTCGAACTTTATCTGACAACAAAAGATTTTACTGATTGAACTAGCTAGAACTTACTATAAAACTACAAAATAATGATATATGATCTATAATTGTTTTCCACTACTATACTTATGGAAAATCCTAATATTGAAGGCATCACATTAAACATAGACAAATTCACATCCATAGTGGGCACAGAATAAACAATCAAAGTTACAAGGATTTGATTGGAATAGCTAGGAGGGGCACTGCCCTATGTAAGGTAAGCCCAAACATCTCAGCCATGTCCATGTCTTCTGGCCTCATCTCATTTGGGAGCTTCCAAGCAAAGTAGTGAACAAGAGAAGCCAACATCAAATGCACCATTCGGTTAGCTAAAAAAGTTACAAGGATTTGATTGGAATAGCTAGGAGGGGCACTGCCCTATGTAAGGTAAGCCCAAACATCTCAGCCATGTCCATGTCTTCTGGCCTCATCTCATTTGGGAGCTTCCAAGCAAAGTAGTGAACAAGAGAAGCCAACATCAAATGCACCATTCGGTTAGCTAATGGTAATCCAGGGCATATCCTTCTTCCAGCTCCAAAGGGAATCAGCTCAAAATCTTGGCCTTTATAATCAATGTCTTGTTCTAAAAACCTTTCAGGCATAAATAAATTTGGGCTTTGCCATATGCTTGAGTCCTGTCCCATTGCCCACACATTTATTAGTATTTGTGCATTTTTTGGCACGATATAGCCACATATTTCTATGTTTGTCTTAGCCTTACGTGGAAGTAGAAAAGGCACTGATGGGTGCAATCGCAAGGTTTCTTTCACTATAGCTCGAAGATAATTGAACTTTGAGATGTCTGATTCTTGAAAGTGCCCGCCCTTACCTAGGACTTCTTCAAGCTCATCTCGGGCTTTTGTCATTTTTTCTGGGTTGTGTAATAATTCGGCCATTGCCCATTCCACTGTGCTTGACGTTGTGTCAATTCCTGCAATAAATAAATCCTGCAATAAAGGTGTTTGAGAACTAAGTTGCCTAAGTTTATGGCCAATGTTACTTTAATAACAACAAATCATATTGACAATTATAAAAAAAAAAAAATCCGCAAACTAAACACACGCAACGCGTGAGAAAATGTAATATATAAAATTGCATTTATTATTTTATTTTATGTAATAGAACATATAATGTATTTTACATTCAACAATAATAATAATAATACATAGTAATTTTTATATATATATATATATGTGTGTGTGTGGGAAAAACGTAATTAAATAAATATATTTAAATTACTTAATTATAATATCTTTATATATAAATTGAAAAGATATTATTAGAATGACTTTTTTTTTTAAATATACCAAATTGGTATCGGCTGATTAATTTAAACAAATCCAAGAATATTGAAAAAAAAAATGTACACCCTTATATTATAGAACACATGTAACATGTTACATTAGTTTTAAGTTATTATATAAGTTTAGAATTGCATATATTTTTTTCCTTTTCAAATGTAAGTATATTGTCTATATTATTGAAACTTGAATTTTAAGGTAATATTTTGTATATTTATAATTTTTATAGCAACAAAAAATTTTCATGATTATTAAATGTTTTTGTGGTTTTATTAGCTCAACTAGTAAAAGTTCTTGCAGTTGAACAAGAGATTTGGAATTTGATTTGCATTTACATGGAAAACCAACTAATAATAAAAGCAATCATCATAGAACAAATCCATATATTTGAAATACTATTCTATAAAAAAATTATTTCATAAACTAATTTTAACTTAATTAAAGTTGTAACCTATTTTTTTTTATAGTACTAAAATTATTTATAATAAACAAAAAAAAAATTAAAATGAATTCAGCACTTCAATAAATAAGAACACATGTTACTATTATCAATCTCAAATATACAAAACTAAAAACTAAATATAAATTGAAATAATAAAACATCAATAGTGAAAGATATAAACCCCATGTCCACAACACATAAAAACAACGGTTAGTCTCTATTGCCAAAGCAGATGACACTATTATCAGCACTAAATATAATATTATAACATATATAATGCAAGCTGTAGACCACAACAAAATATATAGATAGGCAGAGACTCAAAACTCAAAAGTCAAAAAGCTATCTCAAACATAAATAGTTAAACTCACAGAGATGCCCCTTCACGCAGCAATTGGATGAATGATCTAGAGAGAGTAGAGTACGGCTACGGGCTAATGAATGGGAATGGGCTGGATATTGGGGGGCCATGGCCCCCAGCCCCCCTAGCCCTGCCACAGCTCATGTTTACGAGCCTATTCATAGATGCAATGTTATGTTTTAGCTTGGTTTGTTTAATAGTCAAGCCTAAAATTGGAATTACATGCATGAAGCATTGTAGAATATAGAGTACTAAATTATATTCTAAGAATACTTGTTATTCAAATATTTACTTTGAACCAAAGTTTTAAAGAGGTAGTCAATTATCAGAAGTAAATGTTTGATATCGAGGAGGTTTATCTCTGAATTATCTTCTTCTGTGAGACTGAGGAGTGAATCTAGAACATCGTTGCTTTCTTTAGAACCCTTTCAAGCTCTTAATTGGAGTCGTTGATTGATGATTCCATCAAAAATTCCAAATACTTTTGAGAAATAAATCCTTGTCCTTTTGCGTACACCTTGGGGGTCAATCAAACGAAGTGCTGGGAAATAATCAGCAATATTTGGCCTTCCAGCTTCTTCGGTTACACCACACGCAAGGTCCCGGAACTCTTGGGACAAATTAGAGTCATACTGGGCCAAGTCCATAGAGAAAAAAGTGTTTGATATTGAATTAAGAACTGTTGTGAACACTAATTGACCAATATCAATGGGTGCACCACTTTTGCAACTTTGGTTAACATGGTCAAGTAGTTCTTGTACCTTTGTTTGTCGAAGGGCTTGTGTGGCATCAAGAGGTTTTGTAGCAAATATTTGAGTGGCGGAAGCTTTCCTAAGGTTCTTCCACTTAGCATTTGTGGGAATCCAAGCCATTGAAATTTTGTGGTGGTCAAATACATGGGCCATATTTGGGATGGTTCGGCTAGAGAAAGCTTGGTCATTTTTCTGAAGTGCTTCTTTAGCTAAGGTTGGAGAGGAAATGACTATGGTGGTTATGCTCCCAAGCTTGAGAGTCATTAAGGGACCATAAGTTTCGGAGAGCTTGGCAATTTCTTGGTGGGGTAATTTGCCAAGCTCCAAGATGTTACCAATGATTGGAAAAGGGCGTGGTCCAGGGGGAAGAGTCTGGCTTGATAGATTATTGGAGGCGACAATACGAATGAATGCCCACACAAAGGGTAGTATCAGCAACAATACAAGGTAGTAGTCCATTGTTAACTCAAAGATGGTTTGTGGCTCTTGTGTTTATGTTTTCGTTTGGTAGAAGAATGGAGAATATATATATATATATATATATATAAAGGCAATATTAGCCTACCAGGTAGTCATGGATGGCCGCACGCCACCCCTCCCCCCCTATTTTTTTTAAATATAAGTACATATGCTGTATATTAATTTTAGCAATTTCCTTCTATAAAATTATACTTTGGCCCTTTAACAATATCATTGATTTTTTTTAAAGAGTAATGTTATAGCCACAAATTTTCCTATAACATTTTTACAAAACTGTTGAGGTAGCAAATTCATATTGGTTTGCATTTGAGCCCATCACTTATATCACTTTTTTACGTATTAATAACCATTCGTTATAATAACAATTTGTAAAAAAAGTTTATAGTTCTAGCATTTTCTTCATTTTAAAGACCATAAAAAAATAAAAAATAAAAAAATAAAAAAACCCTATAAATCTAAAATTTAAAACTAAATATACAAGCCCAAAAAAATTAGTCAAATAACAAAAATTACCAATAATAAAGCTAAAAAAATTAAGTCTTATTAGCCAATTTTTTCCAAAACAAACAACTTGAATCTTTACAAAATTTTAAACAAAATAATTTCATCTTATTTGACAGCATGCATCAAAGTCACACACAAAATAATTTCTTCTTTACCTTATATCGAAGATTTGGATAGAAAATTCGATAATTTTGATGCAGCCAAATAACTTATTTTTCTGCCCCTCTAACACATCTGTAACGTTGAAAATCTCTCTTTCTTTGATTTTTTATTTATTTATTGTTTTTTCCTCCTTTTCTTTTTTATTTTGTTGGTTCTCTCTCTCTCTCTCTCTGAATAAAAGTTGAATTTTATTGAGTGAAAGTATAATATATACTACAGCTATGTAAAACAGAAATTAGAGTCTGTTTAGATACCACTTATTTTACTAAAAACTAAAAATTAAAAATATTATAACAAAATAATTTTAAAATGCTGATCCCACGACAAATATGACAAGACAAGACAAATTGCACCGAAAATAATTTTGAAGTATTAATTCATGACATGGAGCTATCACTGATAGTGAATGGTTGGGTGTGGAGCACAAAAGTTACTAGAATGAATGGTCTAAATTTAGCTTTGATTAAAAAATTATATTTGAATGAATGATTGGTGATTAGTGTATTTGTGTTGTTAATAATAATAATATAATATTGATTAATATTGTTGAATATTCTATCTATAAGACTACCTGTGCGTTTGTCTTCATTTAAAACGCCAAATGCAAACACAAAACGTGCAATCAGTGCAATCCAAACGCACACTAAAGCAGACCGACAGATCCAGCAACAAGATCTAGAGCACTTTACATCAACAAGATACAACAAACAGTCCTAGAAAACTTTACAACAACAAGACACAGCAAAACATTACCACAGTGTTCTTAACTTGAACAGAACCAAAGCCTGAACTATACAACAAAAAACCACAAGCTTCTTGACGTCGTTTATTTTTTATTATTATTATTTTTCTTTCCTTTTCTTTTTGTTCAGTATCAATCTCTGTGCTTAACATAATAACAAAGAGAAAAAAAATATGTATATGTTTTAATTTTTATAAAATGTTATTTTATTAATTTTAGTTGATAAGTAAGTAATATTTTATTAAAAATTATTTCTTATATATAATGAAATAAGAACATAAGAGCAAATTTACCACGGTTATATTTTATATCCTCTCACCTTTTTGTTAACCAACAAGTGAATTTTTATTCCTCCCAACCAAACAACACAGACAATCTTAAAGGAAAAACATGGAACATGCTTCGGTGTCCTAAACTAGGATAATTCTTGAAGACTTGTCTATTATCTACTTTGTACGAAGTTAGGAAGAAAACAAAATAAGGAGATATGGACTTAAATGCACTGATAATGGTACGTGTATCTATCTATAATCTATATAAGGCAGCTGGAGGTGTCCCTGTTGAGGATTAGAATTTAGGACATGATTCGGATGCAAAAGTCAAGCGGGGCGGCCGAAGATAATATCAACCATTCGTTTAGGAGTCTATTTTGTATTGTTTAGACATGTCTACTGCTTTCTCAAGAAGAAAAGAAAAAAGGTATGTCTATTGCTTCGAGTAGTCCAATTATAAATTTATAATATTGTAAAGTCATTTTCATATTTGCTTTATTGATAATGTATGTCTAATGCTCTTTCTTCTCAAAATAATAATAATAATAATAAAATGTCTAATGCTCTGACCTTTCCAATTATACTGTAAAGCCTATTTATGGTTAGCCTTATTGATAATGTGTAAAAATACATATTTGACCACTTTTACACATTTTGAGTCAAAAAACACTTCACATTAATCCGTTAAAAAATGTGTAAACTTTTGTAAAATTATCAACGAGTTACAGTACCCGTGTAAATTTACACAGCACTGTAGCATGTGTATTTAGTTTTTTTAATAGTTTTTCTCCTCTCCTCTCTACTGACTCTCACCTTCCCTCTCTCTTAGGCTTTGTGTGCTCTCATTTTCTTCTCAAAACCCACTCCATTCTTCATCCTCATTTCTCTCTCCCTCTCTCACATCTCTCTCTCTCGTTCAAAGCATGCCAAAAGAGATCACAGTGTGGCGAGATCGNAGTAATATTTTATTAAAAAAATTATTTCTTATATATAATGAAATAAGAACATAAGAGCAAATTTACCAACGGTTATATTTTATATCCTCTCACCTTTTTTGTTAACCAAACAAGTGAATTTTTATTCCTCCCAACCAAACAACACAGACAATCTTAAAAGGAAAAACATGGAACATGCTTCGGTGTCCTAAACTAGGATAATTCTTGAAGACTTGTCTATTATCTACTTTGTACGAAGTTAGGAAGAAAACAAAATAAGGAGATATGGACTTAAATGCACTGATAATGGTACGTGTATCTATCTATAATCTATATAAGGCAGCTGGAGGTGTCCCTGTTGAGGATTAGAATTTAGGACATGATTCGGATGCAAAAGTCAAGCGGGGCGGCCGAAGATAATATCAACCATTCGTTTAGGAGTCTATTTTGTATTGTTTAGACATGTCTACTGCTTTCTCAAAGAAGAAAAGAAAAAAGGTATGTCTATTGCTTCGAGTAGTCCAATTATAAATTTATAATATTGTAAAGTCATTTTCATATTTGCTTTATTGATAATGTATGTCTAATGCTCTTTCTTCTCAAAATAATAATAATAATAATAATAATGTCTAATGCTCTGACCTTTCCAATTATACTGTAAAGCCTATTTATGGTTAGCCTTATTGATAATGTGTAAAATACATATTTTGACCACTTTTACACATTTTGAGTCAAAAAACACTTCACATTAATCCGTTTAAAAATGTGTAAACTTTTGTAAAATTATCAACGAGTTACAGTACCCGTGTAAATTTACACAGCACTGTAGCATGTGTATTTAGTTTTTTAATAGTTTTTCTCTCTCCTCTCTACCTGACTCTCACCTCCCTCTCTCTTAGGCATTGTGTGCTCTCTCTTTCTCTCTCAAAAAACCCACTCCATTCTTTCATCCTCATTTCTCTCTCCCTCTCTCACATCTCTCTCTCTCGTTCAAAGCATGCCACAAGAGTTCACAGTGTGGCGAGATCGGCGTGTGGCATGTGGCGTGGTCTCGATGGTGGCGGTGTGGGTTTGGGTCGATGATTGATGGCGGCGATGTGGGGAGGTCTCGATGGTGGTTTAATCTGAGTTTACAGTGTGGGTTGGTCTTGGTTTGTGTGGGTTTGCTTGGTCTGGGTTGATTTGGGTTGTGGGTTGATTTGGGCATGTGTGGAGGCGTGGAGGCATGGAGATGATGGCGTTTTGATCGGCGTTGATTTTTCTTTGTGTGGGTTGATCGATGTTGGTTGATCTGATGTTGATTTTTCTTTGATTTTGGGTGGAGATCAGGTGGGTTCTGATGGAGTTTTGATCGGTGTGTTTGGAGATTGGTTTCTAATTTAATGGGTTTTGGTTTCTAATGATGGTGGTGATGATGGCGGTTATGGTGGCTGTGGGTTTGTGAGAGAGAGGGGCAGTGAGGGAGTGAATAATAGAAAATTGTAAAATAATGAATATTTTATTGAATAAATATGTAGAATAGATAAACTGATGTGGGTGTTTTGTAAAAGTAGACGTGTAAAATAGAAAAAGTAGGTTTTTTCATGTAAAATAGATAGAAAATTTAGAAGAACTGATATGAATGCTCTAAAGTTTATTGTAAATACAATTGAGAATAGAAAAGATGTAGTCACCTAGGACTTTTTCATGTAGATGCATGTTGTCAAGTAAAATCACATAATTTCTTTATGTTCTTTCTTTCTCTCTTACTTTTTGTTTTAGTTTTCTCTCGATCTTTAATTTCATCATGTCCAAAAAAAATTGACCATATGAGGTACTCTCTCGTCTAAAAGTCCGGATAGACAAGAAAGCCAAATACAAAGGCCAAGATAAATGCCAAATGATTATCTCCATTTTGAAAGCAAGATTATTGGTCACGTGTAGGTGGAATTCGAATCTTATGTGACAACAAGACTTTACTAATTGATCTAAGTAGAACTTATTTTAAAACTTCAAAATAATGATGTATGATATATAATTGTTTTGCTCTGTTATCCTTGTGGAAAATCCTAATATTGAAGACATCGGATTACACATAGACAAATTCACATCCATATTGAACTAGGAACAAACAATCAATGTTACAAGGATTTGATGGGAATAACTTGGAGGGGCATTGCCCTATGTAAGGTAAGCCCAAACGTCTCACCCATGTCCATATCTTCTGGCCTTATCTCATTTGGGAGCTTCCAAGCAAAGTAGTGAACAAGAGAAGCTAACATCAAATGCACCATTCTGTTAGTTAATGGCAATCCAAGGAATATCCTTCTTCTAGCCCTAAAGGGAATTAGCTCAAAATCTTGGTCTTCAAAGTCAATATCTTGCACTAAAAACATTTTGGGCATAAATAAATTTGGGTTTTGCCATATGCTTGAGTTCCATTGCCCACACATTTATTAGCATTTGTGCATTTTTGGGCACAATAAAGCCACATAATTCTACATTTGTTTCAGCCTCACGGGGAACTAGAAAAGGCATTAGATTGTGCAATCAAAAAGTTTCTTTCACTATAACTTGAAGATAATGGAACTTTGAGATGGCTCTTACACAAGTCCATCCTTGCCTAGGACTTCTTTAAGTTCATCTTGGGCTTTTGCTCTTTTTTTGGGTTGTGTAATAACATTGCCATTACATATTCCACTGTGCTTAATGTTGTTCCGATCCTTGCTAGAAAAATAAGTCTAGTGCCATAACTTATGGCACAATTTGTGTCACAACTCGCCTATGTGGCGAGTTGTGGTTGGTGAAGGGGTGTCCCCACATGGACCCACCATCACTCCTCCATCAACCACAACTCGCCACATGGGCGAGTTGTGACACAAGTTGTGGCCCTAGACTTATTCCTACTAGAAGCATGTCCTACAATAAAGTGTATGAGAATTGATTGCCTAGGTTAATAGCCTATTGTGATTAGTGCATAATACAAATAGTTTAAAGTAATGAATCCAAATAAAAATAATGCCAATTGGATCACAAAAAAATATGTTAGTAATTATCAGTCCTTAACGTTACCAATGGTGCTAGAGATTAAGGCCTACAAACTAACCAAGATCCCAAGGATTACTAGTCATCATCAGGTTGTTGAAGCTATTTGAGGATGGAAACTGGTCATACAGAGTGATTTGCATTCATTCTTACTTGAAATATTCTGTGAACTTCACAAATTTCTGAACTAGTTGAACACATAAATGATAGACTTGATCTTTTTCAAGATAGTTACTTGCAAAATCACAAATGGTAAGAAGCAAAGAAAAAGATTACTCATTTCCTGAAAGTACTTATTTTCCTCCATTTCTTTTCTTTTTTGTTGTTGGTTTGTTCTCTCTCTCTCTCTTAAAAGGTTGAATTTTATTGAATGAAAGTATAATACAGACCATAGATATAGAAAACAGAAACTAAAGTAGACAAATAGATCCAACAACAAGATCTAGAATACTTTACATCAACAAGACACAACAAACAGTCCTAGAAAACTTTACATCAACAAGACATAACAAAACATTACCACAGAGTTCTTAACTTGAACAAACAACCAACACCTGAACTATACAACAAAAAACACAAGCTTCTGGACTGAGTTTACTTTTTTTTTTCTTTTCTTTTTTTTTTTTTAAATTTTAAAAAAATTATTTCTTATATATAATGAAATAATGACATAAAAATAAAAAAAAAAAAAAAACAGTTTCTATTTTTTTTCATTCCTTTCTTAGTAAAAAAAAAAAAAAAAAGAGTTTTTCATCCTTTCCATCCTAACAAAACAAGAGAAAACTATAATTTCTTCTATCTCTCTACTCTTTCATTCCTTCCCCATTTTCTATCCACCACTTTTCTATCTTACCAACCAAATGAGCCCTTAATTTCAAGTTTTCAACATGTTGTCTATATATATGAGCTAGTCTCTCGTCTAAAAGTTAGGACAGACAGAAAAGCAAATACAAAGACCAAGATAAATGCCAAACGATTATCTCCATTTTGAAAGCAATATTACTGGGCACGTGTAGGCAGAATTCGAACCTTATTCGACAACAAAATATTTTACAAACTGAATTAACTAGAACCCAGTATAGGACTACGAACTAATGATGTACAATATATAATTATTTTCCTCTATTATGATTATGCAAAATCATAATATTGAAGACATTAGATTAAGCAAGATAAATTCCATATTGGGCTAAGAACAAACAATCAAAGTTACAACAAAGTGCTTGCGGCTTGCTAGCTAGGTTGGATCTGAGCACAAGAATTGATGCCCACACATGCAAAGGGAAGTATGAGCAACAATACTAGGTAGTAGTCCATTAATTCTTGATGTTAGGTTTATGTTTCTTGTGTTTATATTTTTGTTGATAATATTAGACATGGCAAAACGGGTAGGTCGGGTTGGGTTTGGATCGGGTCAATTGGGTTGTGGGTCAAACGGATCATGGGTCATTTTAGCAAGTCAAAAATAAGTTCGGGTCAATCGGGTTGCGGGTCGGGTCGGGTTGACTCGTATTTTTCACATGGTTTTTTTTTAATTTTATTTTTTTTATTTTTTTACAAAGAAAACAACATGTATTTGCCATTTAGAAAGTTATGCAACAAATTATTTGATGTAAAATGCATTATTTTGAATTCACCACTTATATTAAGAATGAACTCAGTTAAACTTATTAATACTTATTCAATAATTTTAAAATGATACAAATCCTAACATTACTATCTGAAACAAAATAATACAAAGATAAGTAAAACAAATACACAAGTTTTATTTCTACACAATATCAACATTCCAAAACATAAAACAAAATTACAAATGACTTATTGGATAACTCATTTAATAAAGAATAAAAACATATAAGAAATTGGATTTTGCTAATGTAATTAACCATTTTTGAAAAAAAAAAAGTTTCAGAAATTGAAAAAGTATTAACAGCTTTTTCAATTTCTGAGAAAATGTTTCCAAAAATGGATAGTTTAATGTGTGCCCTTAGGGCACACATTAACCGGATCCTAAGAAATTTACAATCTTGAAAATTAATTTTATAATCTATTATTAATTGTGGTTGGCACTCTATTTCAATTTGAGATATACATTAAAGTTTGATTTCTTACTTATTTATATATGGTCTCTTTTATGAATATCATATTATTGTTAAGCAACACATACTTTAAGAAATATCATAATTATTTTGAAAAGCCATTTATTTTGGACATAAATTGTTAAAAAATAGATCTAAGCATTCATAATTTACGCTAATTTGATACTTTGGCTTCACTATTTTCACACTTGTGAATGTTTCACACACATGTCTACATTTTTAAATTTATATTTTTAACTCTACTGTAACCAGATTATCTTGTCATGTACTTTGTTATTTGATATCTAAAAATATTTACTTATTCCAGAATACTTAACCATTTATCTTTCAATTAATTTGCATGCAGTTATGTAAATATATTAATTGTTTCCTTAAAGCTCACAATAAACAATTAAACCAATATTGTCTTAATTTTACTATTTTTTTTTACCCAAAAAAAAGTTTTAAAAAAATGGTTCGGGTTCGGGTTGGGAAGGGGAAAAAAAAAAACATGGGACTTAAATGCAATGATATGATACATGTATATATACTATTTGTTTAGAACATAATTCATATGAAAAATTTAAATGATCCATTAATTAGAAGATTTTGCTATTGAAGGGATCCAAATTGTCCTGTAAAAGTGGTTTCGTATTCGCTTTATGTGATTTAGTATGTTTAACGCTTCTAGTGGTCCAAATATATTGAAAAATCATTTTTGCATTCGCTTTTTTGATTTAGTATGTTCAATGCTTCGAGTGGTCCAATTATATATTGTAAAATCCATCTAGGGTCAACCTTATTGCTGTAGTCTCTATTTATAATTTTATACCTGCTTAGAGTCTATTGTAAATACAATTAAGAATATAAAAAGATGTAACCACTTAGGACTTTATCCCATGGATGGAAGCTTTCGAGCTGAATTACATAATCACTTTGTGTTCTCTCCCTCTCGTTTACTTTTTCTTCCATTTTATTGCCATCTTTGATTTCATCACCTCCAATTCCATATGAGGCAATCTCTCATCCAAAAGTTCAAACAGACATGAAAGATGATAGGCCAAAAACAAATTGACTCCTTGTGATTAAATTAATTAATTAATTAGTCAAGTTATTAATTAATCAATTTAACATGCAAACACGTGGTAGCACAAACAAATCACCAATAAACTAATAACATAATGGAAAATAAATAACACGGTGATTTGTTTACAGATGGAGAAAACCTGACGGCAAAAACCCCATCGGGTGATTTTCAGGTCACTACTCCAGAAACACCACTATTATCACAACAAGCGGTTACAAGTAAAGGAATCCCAAGTACCTTACCAACCTACAATTGAACCCTTACTCCAATACCCAATTAGACTTGTTCTGTAGTGATAGTTCCTTTTTGATGCACAGCTCCTAAGTATGTGACTAACCAATGCGCGGATCCTAGTACGCGACTTCAATCATCAACTAAAAAGAGTTGTTGGCTGCAAAGTTCTTCAGTTCATCCACGATGAAGATCAAGAAGATGCTTGGTCGCAAAACCCAAAGGTGCACATACACAACAACTTCTTTGGAAGAGATGAACTAGAGCATAACTTTGTCTCCGGTCACAATTTGCTTGAACAGAGTTTGCTCAATGCTTGTGCAACTTGTGTACCCTTTGACGGCCCTTAAAACAATCATTTTTTATGTCTAGGGTTAGAAGAAAAGAAGGCTCAAAGACACATCCATGGATCCCAAGAAATCATATCAGAAATTCCGATTTTATAAACCTTGACAAATAAAAGGTGTCGAGCAGGTGTCGATATTTAATGACGGTGCACTTCTTCAGCTTGTTTCTTGGACAGACTTGATGACTTCAACACTTGATCTTGAAACCTTATTTCTTAAAGTATTAAAAACACCTAGAACTACGCAATTACAAGTTGAGTGCGTTTTGTCAAAGGATTAGCTAATTACATAAAAGAATGACATATGTTCTTAACAAGTGAAACACATATGTCCTAACAAAAGACAAATACTAAGGCCAAGATAAATGCCAACGATTATCTCCATTTTGAAGGCAAGATTACCGGGCACTAGGTGGAATTCGAACCTTATCCGACAACAATTGAGTTAACTAGAATCCATAATAGAACTGAAAACTAATGGTGTGTGATATATAATTGTTTTCCTTTATTGTGCTTATGCAAAATCCTAATATTGAAGGAATTAGTTTAAACATAGAAAAATTCACATTTATATTTGGCTAAGAATAGACAATCAAAGTTATAAGGATTTTATGGGAATAGCTCGGAGGGGCACTTCCCTTTGTAAGGAAAGCCCAAACGTCTCACGAATGTCCATGTCTTCCGGCCTCATCTGATTTGGGAGCTTCCAAGCAAAGTAGTGAAGAAGAGAAGCTAACATCAAGTGCACCATTCTGTTAGCTAATGGCAACCCAGGGCATATCCTTCTTCCAGATCCAAATGGAATGAGCTCAAAATTTCGGCCTTTAAAGTCAATGTCTTGCGCTAAAAACCTTTCAGGCATAAATACATTTGGATTTTGCCATACACTTGAGTCTTGTCCCATTGCCCACACATTTATTAGTATTTGCGCATTTTTGGGCACAATGAAGCCACACATTTCTACATTTGTTTTAGCCTTACGGGGTATTAGAAAAGGCGCAGGATTGTGCAATCGAAAAGTTTCTTTCACTATAGCTTGAAGATAATGGAACTTTGAGATGTCTGATTCTTGAACGTGTCCATCCTTGCCTAGGACTTCTTTAAGCTCATCTCGAGCTTTTGCCATTTTTTCTGGGTTTTGTAATAACACTGTCATTGCCCATTCCACAGTGCTTGATGTTGTGCCGATCCCTGCTAGAAACAAGTCCTACAATAAAGGAGTATGAGAATTGATTGCCTAAGTTTATGGCCTATTGTGGTCAGTGCATAATACAAATAGTATGGGTAGTGAACCCCATAAAAATAATGTCAATCAAATCACAACAATTCATATTAGTAATTGTCAGTCCATAACGCGTTACAAATGGTGCTAAAGGTTGAGGCCCACAAACTAACAAAGATCCCAAGGAGTACTAGCCATCAAGTTTGTTGAAGCTATTTGAGGATGAAAACTGGTCATACAGATTGATTAGCATTCATTCCTACTTAAAGTATTATGTGAAATTCACAAATTTATGAATTGCACCAATTAACAGTCTAAAATGGTACCCATATAAATGTGCATTGGAAATCAACATATGGCCTGATTGGCGAAATGGGGGTTGTCTAATTCATAAAGACTTTCCTTAATTTGTCAAAATGAGTAATGACAATGAATATATTGACTTCCCACTATTGATATAGGCAGGTGAGGAGTTAGTACGTGTCTAGATTAAAAAGTTAGTTTATTTTACCATTCAACTTACTTTTATTCATTTCCTGAAAGTAAAAAATATATATATAAATTAAAAAAATAAGGATAAACAAAAATAAAAAGTTGATACAGGTCTCATAAAATCAATCCGACTTCTCAAAAACTTTTTTTTTTTTAAAGTGAATCCTTGTCTCAAAATAAAAAATTATATATCTCCTGTAGGAGCAGAAGTTCTTGATTGATTATAATGAATTTAAATAATATTCTACTACTCAGAACAAGTTTATATTCAAAAAATTCAAAATTATTCAGCTAGTATTAAATATTATTATTTTTGTTATAGATAAATAATGAAGGAGGAAGAGATGAGATTTGAATAAAATACATGATACATCACAAAGTATTTTTTTTTCTTGTTGAGCGAAATACATCACATGCAAGTATTGGGTATAATTGTTTTTCAGATATTTTCTTAGAAAGACGTTTTAAAGAGGTAGTCAATTACCATAAGCAAATGTTTAATATCAAGGAGGCTTATCTCTGAATTAGCTTCTTCAATGAAACTGAGGAGTGAATCTAATACATCATTGCCTGCTTTAGAACCCTTTGATGGAGCTCTTAATTGTAGTCGTTGCTTGATGATACCATCAAGAATCCCAAATATTTTTGTGTAATAAATCCTTGTCCTTTTGCGTACTCCTTGGGGATCAATCAAACGGAGTGCTGGAAAATAATCTGCAATATTAGGCCTTCCAGCTTCTTCGGCAACACCACACACTATGTCCCGGAACTCTTGGGACAAATTGGAGTCATATTGGGCCAAGTCCATAGAGAAAAAAGTGCTTGATATTGAATTAAGAACTGTTGTGAACACTACTCGACCAATGTCAATGGGTGAACCACTTTGGCAACTTTGGTTAACATGGTCAATTAGCTCTTGTACCTTTGTTTGTCGAAGGGCTTGTGTGGCATCAAGACGTTGTGTAGCAAATATTTGGGTAGCACAAGCTTTCCTAAGGTTCTTCCATTTCGAATTTGTGGGCAACCACCCGATTGAAAATTCGTGGTGGTCAAATACACGTGCCATATCTGGGATGGTTCGGCTAGAGAAAGCTTGGTCATTTTTTTGAAGTGCTTCTTTAGCTAAGTTTGGAGAGGAAATGACGGGATTTTTTAGAAAATAACTACAAAACCCAAACAATATTATTAGTTAGGCAACGTTTCAAACATATTGCATTTCTAACAATTCGATTTCAGATGATTCGATTTTACTGTTCATATCCCCTATTTTTTGTCAGTTGAAGAGTCCACGTAGATAAAGAAATCGAGTCCTTTGGAATCATTTCTTATACATAGAAAACGACTTCAGTGGAGTCGTTTTCTATACAAAAAAATCGACTTCACTGAAGTCTATTTCTTTGTGTAGAAACCGACTTCAGTGAAGTCGATTTCTTTGTATAGAAACGGTTTCTTTGTATAGAAAACGACTCCACTAAAGTCGATTTCTCAGTCTCATTAATCCATCCCACAGCACCATCAGTCCCACAGTCTGAACAGGTCACATGGAGGGAACAGAAAATCGATTTCAGAGTACTTGATTTTCGTCAATGGTCCCCATCCCTCCACGTGTTGCCATAGGTCCCAGCTGGGACCTGTTCTGCTCCTTACCGTGGGGCACCTTCTTAAGAATCACTCACAACTCTCTACTCTTAAAAAAACAACTCTCCGAAACTTAGTACTTCATTTCCTAAAAAATAGGCACCTCATTTCCTAAACACATCTCACATAAACACTCTCAGGTAATGTTTTTACAATATTATTTGCTAGTTTTTTTTTTTTTGAAGAAAATATTTAGAACATATTAGGAAAAGTTTTGTTTTTGTTATTTGTTACATATTGTGATTATTTGCTAGTTTTTTTTTTTTTTAATTAATATTAGAACATATTAGGAAAAGTTTTGTTTTTATCTCTCTCTCTCTCTCTCTCTCTCTCTCTCTCTCTCTCTCTCTCTCTCTCTATATATATATATATATATATAAAAGAAATGAGGAATTGTTGGGAGTGTGGGGGCATTTTTTAGAAAATAACTACAAAACCCAAACAATATTATTAGTTAGGCAACGTTTCAAACATATTGCATTTTTAACAATTCGACTTCAGAGGAGTCGATTTTATTGTTCATATCGCCTATTTTTTGCCAGTCGAAGAAGCCACGTAGATAAAAAAATCGAGTCCTTTGGACTCATTTCTTATACATAGAAACCGACTTCACTGAAGTCGGTTTCTATGTATAGAAAACGACTCCAGTGAAGTCGATTTCCTAGTCTCGTCAATCCATCCCACGCACCATCAGTCTCGTCCCACAAGCTGAACAGGTCACGTGGAGGGAACAGAAAATCGATTTCAGAGTACTCGATTTTCGTCAATGGTCCCCATCCCTCCACGTGTTGCCATAGGTCCCAGCTGGGACCTGTTCTACTCCTTACCGTGGGGCACCTTCTTAAGAATCACTCTTAAAGAACCAACTCTCTACTCTTAAAAAAACAACTCTCTACTCTTAAAGAAACTCAGTACCTCATTTCCTAAAAAACAGGTACCTCATTCCTAAACACTCATCTCACATAAACACTCTCAGGTAATGTTTTTACAATATTATTTGCTAGTTTTTTTTTGAAGAAAATATTTAGAACATATTAGGAAAAGTTTTGTTTTTGTTATTTGTTACATATTGTGATTATTTGCTAGTTTTTTTTTTTTTAATTAATATTAGAACATATTAGGAAAAGTTTTGTTTTTGTTATTTGTTAGTGTAAATATTGTGATTATTTGCTATTTTTTTTTAATTAATATTAGGACACATTTATATAAGATCATGAATGGACTTAAGAAAAATTATCTATAATGACTAGTAATATTATGATTAATTATTGGGAATATTTAGTACATAATTGTGATTAAATTACAACATATTGGGAATTTTTTTTTTGTTAGTGTAAATTTTGTGATTAAATTGTTTGCTATGTTTTAAAAAAAAAAAATTAATATTGTGATTATAGGGAATATTTAGTACGAAATATTGTGATTATTATGTTATTACTCACCATTTGGGAATATTTGTTTTGTTTGTTAGTGTAAATATTGTTGGCATTTCATACGCAAAGTTGTGTGATTGATGTTGATTGAGCGTTATAAATTTGTTACTAACACAATTGCACTTGATGATCTATAGGTTGACAATGATCCATATAAATATATACTACGGTGGACCCCTTAGCAGTGCCAAACCTTATGACAGATGCTCATTTCAAGGTCCGGGTATCCAGTGTTGCTATATAATGATACGCCGTAAGTTAAAGACCCTGAATGAGCTGAAAGTAAAAATTATGGAAGAGTCGCAAGTGAACCCTACTTTACATCACATACATATTACTTTCCGTTTTCCATATGAAGTCCTCAATCAATGCATTAATTACAGAAATATGGCGATAACAGAGGACAAACATGTGAAATTCATGTTTAGTAAAATGCAGAAATGGGAACAAGTAGTAGATTTTGAGTTATACGTCACTTTGGAGCCACGTGTGGAAGTCGGCGTAGAGGAAGAAATTGTACAAATAGCTACATCTCTACAGTTTGCAGTCCTAGATGATCGATGCACCACATTGGGAGGCTATACACCCCCTTTTCAAGAGACACCAGCAACAATTGAGAGCGAACCTGGAAATAGATATAAAGATCAATTTTGTACACATAGAGGTGAATCCTCTACAGTTCCAGTAGTTAAAGATGAAGACGAAGACTGTGTTGGGGAAGATGTTGACGATAGAGATGAGTACGAAGAGATGATTGACAATGGCGACTTTGACAGGGGTCTTGATGACCATGAAATTACTCCCATTCTTCATGTTGATGATATGGCTGAATGTGATGAAGATGATGCGAACGCTAATGTTAGAGTTCAACATGTTACAAATACGACCCCCGTTTATGAACCTCCTGCCTCATCATTTTATGAAAATACTTAGGAAAATATGGTTGATCCTGAAGTTGATCAGCAAGCATTTGGTTCTTCTTGGAATGCAGACATGAATTTTGCGAAAGGGTTGATTTTTGCGAATAAAGAGGCAGTGAAACGTGCATTAACAATTTACGCCGCAAAGCATAATAGAAACATTATCACTAGTAGGTCGACCAAAAGTAGACTAGCTGTGAAATGCGTCGATGAGTCATGCATATGGTACGTTGGGACAGTCGAGAAGCCTGAATATGGACTATGGATGGTCACATCTTATAAGGGTCCTCACAGTTGTATACCCCTTACCATGGCCCTTGATGGTAGAATGATGGATTGTAATTTTCTTGCAGCAGAATTTGTTCCATTGTTGCAAGAAAAACACACAGCAACAATTTATCACCTCAGAGATTTCATTAAAGGGAAGTATTATGGGCATAAGCTTTCTTACTATAAGATATGGGATGCGAAACAACAAGCTATTGCAAAGATATTTAGGGATTGGGAAGAGTCTTACCAAAGGTTGAGAAAGTTATTATTGGCATACTTGGATCAAGAACCTGGCACCCGGTTCTGGTGTCACACCATACCTAGGGACGAGTTCGGTGATACAATATTGCGCTATATATTTTGGGCTTTTGCTCTATGCATTGAAGGATTTAGACATTGTAAGCCAGTGATCAGTATTGATGGGACCCATTTGTATGGTAAATATCGAGGGGTGTTGTTGATTGCAATGGCCACCGATGCCAACAACAAGGTTTTGCCTCTCGCCTTTGCCGTTGTGGACAAAGAGTAAGGGCCTAGTTGGAGGTGGTTTTTAGAACGCCTCAGGAATGCACTGGGGGATGTGATAGCAGATAAGGACATCTGCATAATTTCTGACAGACATAAAGGTATTCAAAATGCAATTGCAAACTGGCCTAGAGATGATGATGGACGAGTACGAGTAGTTCATAGATATTGCCTTCGACATGTTGCTAGCAACTTCAACACGCATTTTCAGGACGCTAGTTTAAAGTCATTGGCCTTGCAAGCGGGGTATGCTACTCAGGAAGCTAAATTTGAGTTGTACATGCAACCTATCAAGGAAGCCGAGATTGAGGCCCTTGGGAAGAAACGGAGAACCGAGCAGCAGGAAAGTGAACCCGACTCATCCATCATGCCATACACGTATCTAATGAAAGAGGATTTACAAATGTGGACCCAGCTATATGATGGTGGATACAGTTATGGGGCTATGACAACCAAAGTCTCAGAGTGCTTCAATGGAGTACTCAAAGGTGCCCGTGGCCTACCCATTGCTGCAATGGTTGAATTCACACACAGCAAACTTGTTGCGTATTTCCATGATCGACACAAAGAAATTACTCATGATCTCTCAAATGCCAAGGTATGGAGTAAATATGCCTTAGAAATCTATGGAAAAAACCTGCAAAAATCTATTTCACACCAAATAGCAGTATATAATAATCTGAATGGTATATATCAAGTAATTACTGCATACAACATCAATAGCTCTGGAGGGGGACACCATAGTCATGAAGTAAACCTAATAGCCAGAACGTTGTTGTGGAAAGCGGCAAAATCGAAAGATCCCTTGTTCTCATGCAATTAAAGATCTTCAGCACTTAGGGCAAGATGCGACTACATATATTGACCCATGTTATAGTTTGGAAAACGCCATTCGCACCTACTCACATCCATTTGTGGTGCCAATGTCAGATACATTGTGGAGGGATGTGGACGGTCCAAAGTGGGTGCCTGACCCAAACCTGTTGCGGGGCAAAGGTCGACCTGTGGCATCTAGGATATGGAATGAGATGGATGGGGTTCAGCGAGAACCGGGAACCCGAAGGCCAGATTCTGACTTGAGGGAGATTCAACAAAAGCAGAGCTGTGGACTATGCCAATGTCATCAACATTTAGTTTGTTGTCTCATAAAGTGCAGGGGCACTCACATCATTCAGTCTCTGCAGCTTCTCTGCTTCAGCCTGTTTTTTTTCCCATTCCTCCCTAGCTTTCCTATTCATTGTCATGATTTGTTGTTGAACATCTGAGGTGACAACAATTCAATGTCTTGGTTTCTCAATATCAACCCGCTACAACGATCCACAAAAATTCAAAACCATTTAATCACCAATAATTCAAGTGAGAATAAAAAAGGAGGAAAAAATCTGACCTGTTTTGACAGTCTAATTAGATTACTTATTAGTCCGCGCATTCTTTCTTCCACGCATTGAAGGTTTAGTTGCATTGCATAAGAAAACATGTAACTTGTAAGCTTTAATAAAGAAAAAGGACCAAATATCTAGCAGCTCACTAGTGACAAGCAACTATGAACAAATGATTACATGACACATACATTTACTTTGCATAATTATATTTTTGCAGCACAAAGTAGACCAGAGAGAAAGTAAGTCCATTTTAAAATTATTCATCCACACAAGGTTTTTACAGTAGAAGTTAAAAGGAACAATATAGCATTTAAAAAATGCTCTGACACATCTACCATTATTAAAAGTAAAGTGCAAAGAGACATCAATGCTAAAGAAATGCTTGAAGAGAAATCCTATGATTCTACTCTCATATATAATTTCTTTGGGTGACACCTAAAATCAAATCCAAATAAAGGCACTAAATTTTAATATTCAAATTTTATAGACTTTGCTTGAAAAAAGATTACACAAAGGAAACAGTACGTTAACCATACTTGCATTAGTAAAGCCCCCTTTGCAGCAGAGGACACATCATCATTGATGGAACCAACCCAAATTCTTAAAGCAGCACAATCAACAAAAGCAAAGCCATAAACAATTGAACCATTATCCAGGCCACAATTTTCCTAAAGAGAAAATTTAACAAAACATAGTGTTAATATATAGGAACAAATTTTCAAGTAGATAGCAGCAACAAGATAAACTCATAAAACCATTACTAATTCAAGTAGTGCCAACTTTAAGAGGAAAAGGTGCAGGAGCATGCTATAAAGTCAACTGCTGCATTACATACGATTTTTTTGAGATGAAAAAATTAATAATAATAAATGCGTGTTCTTCAAGGTGCCCAACTTTATATCTTCACAAAGAACAAATTATAAGACAAGTGAACTATAGCATATAAAATAATAAAAAATATCGTAGCAGAAATTTAAATAAGTACTTCATTAAACTAAATCTCATCCTAACTACCAGCAGATGGCTAGATCAAACAAGTGCTTCTAATAAACTCTCTCTCTCTCTCTCTCTCTCTCTCTCTCTCTCTCTCTCTCAATTTTGTCAGTGTAGCAGAGGAGTAAAAGATTGTTGTTTCAGCTATATGATGATCCTTAAAATCTCAAAAAAATTAAATACACATTTTTGCAATAGGAATGCAGAGAATGCTTCTAAATTACCTCTTCACTAGGTACTTGCCTTGCTAATGCAAGTTTATTGGACCAGTGAGGATTATCTAACTCAAAGACAGCAGGTTCGTAAGGTATAATTGCATTGGAAGTACAATGATTCAGTGGCATTATTTTCCCTTCTATAACATGTACACCTAGAGCATCTAAGAATAAACCTTTCCTCCCGTGGATACCGACAATCTTTCCTTCCTTCAATTTGGTGGCAAAACTGGTTCCTTGTTCTTCTCCAAATGGCCCATACTTCCCTTTCTAGGTGTAGAAAGTGAGTGACCTGATAACACTAGGCCCCATGTACATCAGAGGACCATATGAGCCTACTATATGCGTCAAAACTTCAGATGGGAAATCAAAGATTATCTGCAGAAAGTGCACAACAAATATGCTGGTGAATTTTGATCCCAAACTAATAGGTACTGTTGATATAAGTGTATAAATGCTATATGGAAAGAGCTTGATTCACCTTTTCATTTTTAAATCCTCCACTGCCACCATGTCTATTTCCCCATATGGCATCCCCATCACAATCATACAAGGCTCTTATCCAAACAATTCCAACATTGCGCGACAAATTAATTTGTCTAATACCTGTGTAGGTTCCATCATCAAATGTAGACCCGCCAATACCACCCCAGGGTCCATATGTTACAGCGCCATCAACTCTCGAGGGCACCTTCTCAATGCTTGGCACCTGAAAATGAAGCTTTAATCTAAGTTTCATCTTGTGCAACATATAGAAGTGAAAAAGTGAAACTTTTTTTCTCCCTGGAATAAAAATTTCCTAATAGAGATTGCTCAATACTAAGCATATGAAATGAAGCTTTAATTTAATTCCATCTTGTGCAACATATAAAAGAGAAGAAAAGAGTAAACTCCCTATTATTTTTGACTAGAAATTTCTAAAATAGAGGTTGCTTACCTTTTCTTTGATCTCTACCTTGTTGTATTCTGTAGTAGAAAACCCCCTAGTTTTTTTCTGTAGAGGGTTGCCATATTCATCCTTTTGTCTTACAGCAAGAACTATATCAAAGTTTTCTCCAACGCTCCCTTGTATTACAGAGTAGCCAACCTTCTCAGTCCCATTTGCAACGTAGCTTTCTGATTTAAGCATAACATTGGACGAATATTGCTTCTCAACTAGTTTCAAATAAGCTCCAATTGCATCAAGATACCAGCCAGACTTGCCATGGAACCCAACAATCTTGCCCCCAGCCATTGGGAATGAGAAATAGGTTCCTTGTTCAGTACCAAATGGTTCATATGTTTTCCTGTTGCTTTCAAAAGAAAGTGATCGAACAAACACTGGTCCCCATTCATTTAAGCAACCATAGTGTCCATGTATTGAAGTTAGGAACTCATCTGGGCAGTCAAGCTTGACCTGCAAGGCATAAATTGTGTATTAAACACCTACTAGATTCAGAATTTTTTTTTTCATTGTTTATACTGTACATAGCAACTTCGTTGATGGTTAACTCCAAAACAAGATGATGAGCAACTTCAATATTGTTATGTAAAGTAATAGAGATTCACCTTCATTAATTTTGTATATGGATGGTTACCAATAGCAAATGACATTCATCAATTATCATTAAGCATACTGCTTATGGACTCAACAATGCCTTTCTTAAGACATCCAAAAATATCTGGGGTGTCATTACTAGTACCTAGAAGATAACATAAACAATTTGCATTAACATAACACTAGCAAATGAAACTTGTGAATAGAAATTTAAATCTAAGATTAGGAAAATTATTTCCACGTAATAAATTAATAATAAAATTCACATACACATTCAGATGGGGTGCTGATCCTAATGCATTTTACGCTTATGTTGTCTCGTATAGTGCCTGGTATGTGGGGGAGGGGGTACTGCATCTCCTTGGTGAGGCTCCTCGCGTTGCTGCAAAGATGGAGTTACAACCAAACAATGGATTACATGAATTCTACTACGAACCATAACAGCAATTACTTTGAATTCATTACATTAAATGAGTTGTCATACCGTGGGGCCAACCTTGTGTCCTGCTTTGTGACCACCTGTCCCACAAGGAGGTGCTTTTGTTGTGCGTTTAGGTCGACCTTGTAGGGGTAACTGTAACCCAACAACTATCTGCTCATTATCAACATGCACATCTGGCTGTTTTGCTTGACTCCCAACAACTGGAGATCCTACAACTGCGGGGGAGGATGGTGTAGCAGATGAAATGTGAGTGACACCCATAGTCATGGGATCTATACGTAGTCCAGGAGTGGGCATGAATGATATGGAGTGACTATGGGGTGGTACATGGTCTATATGACCAATGCTGTCCAAGGGGGATTGAGTGTGCATGACAGGAGGGGTCTGACTAAAACCATAGCCGAGATCAAAGGATGGCGGAGTAAATGAAAAATGAGCGGGGTCAAAAAATGTAGGTGAGGTGTGTGAAGGGATCTCGGGGTGAGAAGATGCATGAGCAGTGGGTAAAGGGATCTCTAGGTCAGGAACTGCATGAGTAGTACGTAGAGGGATCTCTGGGGAAGGCGATGCATGTGGAGGTGGAGGAAACTCTGGGGCAAGAGATGCATGTGGAGGTGGAGGGAATTATGGCGCAGGAGATGCATGTGGAGGTGGAGGGGGATCCGGCCTACTGACAACCTGATGGGGTGCACCACGGTGACCATGGCTATGGCCTGTGCTTGGTCGTCCAGTATCTTCTGCCACATTTGGATTTGCCTCATCGGTCTCTTCCAAGGGAAGTTTGGCAGTTATACGATGAAGGTGTTCCACATATTTAAGTAAAGCTGAGATATGCTTGTACATGGGACTGCCTACTGTATACTGCATCAACATCTGCTTGTGACTGGCAAGCTGCAAGTACAAAAATAAAATTAGTACATCTAACAAAAAAAAGGTGATACGTAACAAAAATTGAAAAGAAAGGTCAAAGCGATTACCATAATAAGAAGTGAAGCGGAAGTGTGGTCGATGAACTCCAAGTCACCCTATTATACCAATTGAAGTATGGATGAGCAGGCGACATATCACCCTGTAGTCGTGCTTCATGACATAGAGATCGTGCTCGACTATTCCATACTTGGACATGCCCATAATGTTTGTCCCCCCAATTCACCTCTATCTTCCCCCTTAGGTCTATGTCATGAAGGGCGTCGTCAATATCAACATATGGGGGGATTTCTTGTACCATCCCAAACTGACAAAGAACACGGTCCGGTGTATGTTTTTCCACTAGCCAGAAGCATACAAGCGGCACCTTCACCATCCATACGTCCCTTCCTGTGACACAGAACGGAGGCAGGTGGGCTAAGTCATCTTGATATGGTTCCCACACAGTCCTACAATTAAGAAAGAGAGTCAATACTTGAAATTGAGAATTTGAAGTAATCAACAACAATAAATGATGGGCAATCGTAAATTGAACATTACATACCACTAAGTTATATACCAAACAATGATTATCTAAACATATGATTAGTGGTGGAGCTAAAAATTAATAACACTTGTATTATACATCAATAATAACATATGACCTCAGTGGTTGTAAAACGATATATAAAAATAAATAAAAATCCTATTAATTTTCAAGATTTGAGGAATATCAAGGTTAAAATTTTATTTTCTGTGTCTAACAATGTGTCATGTCGTTTAAATTATGGATCTATTTCCAATTTTCATAATCGATCAAGGAAGAGACTTACTTAATGGACAGTGGAGAAGGTGCAAATGGTGGGCCATATGCATCATCTGGTGGGAGGTCCTCCTTCCTTGGGCATAAAAAAGGGAGTCTGAACCATGCCCAATACTGAACCAGTAGCAAGGCCCCACCAATCTGACTGGCACCACTGTCGGTTGCCCTGCATAACTCTTTATACAACCATGCGAGGCAAGCGCTCCCCCAACTGTACTGACGTGGATTGCGAAGGCCCCTCAACATCTGCAACTACATCATATGCACCATATCGCCAGACTTGTCGGCGAAAATTGTGTCTGCCAGCAGTGCTAGAATATAACACCGTGCATATTGATGCACAACCACCTCTGCTGCATCATTAGGCAACCCATGGTCAATTTTTTCCAGTAGCTTCTTAATTAGGATCCTTTGTCCTTTAAGCACATTCCCATTAGGAGGAATTCCAAGCATACTCTCACATTCATCTTCCCATGTCAAGTTAGTTATTCCAACAATTGCCTCACCATCAATTGGAATCTCGAAAATAACTTCCACATCTTGCAATGTGATTGTTGTCTCGCCACATGGCAGGTGGAAGGTGTGGCTTTCAGGCCGCCATCGCTCAACCAAGGCCGTTATCAAATTATTATCAATCTCTCTACACGGGGTCCTATGCAGCCCAATTAATCCTACTCTCTTGACAATGTCGATGATGCGATCATCCACCACTATGGGGCATTGTTTTCGGAGCTCGTCATTATGACCACGGCATTTCAGTGCCCCTGGATCCTGCACATGATAGAACCATGGTGATGAGATGTAATATGTCATAACCTTTGTATATGTGATAGTAGCTATTGATCCCAAAAAACAAAAATAAAGCTGCTATGAAGGGAAATTAAAATATCATCCCAAAAAAAAAAAAAAAAAACAACAACAACAACGGGAGCAAAATAAAAGAAATGATGCAATGCACTTGATACATTTGATAGAATGCTAGTGCACAGTGCAGAGCTATCAAACATTTACTAAATTGATAATTAATAACCAAATATTATTCATGTAATATTTAATTATAAAAAGACCCATTTGAAATTATTATCTTACAATTTTATATCATACAAACAATTGTATGATAATTTTTTTTCTCCTCTAAAATAAATAAATAAATAAATAAAATAATTGACCACATATAGCTAGCCTTAATGGAGTTTTGAATGCTTAATTATCACTGGTCAGCGCTAGAATTAGAACTTGGAAGGTTTTCAATGCTAGTTTTATTGTTGCCAGCTAGATTGAGAGCTTTTGTTTCTATTTTCTAAGTGGTGGTTAATATAATAATCTCAGAAGTAAATTTGGAAATATGTTTTATGCTCGACTCTCTTGTCCCACACATACAAAAATTATATTAAAAGAGTTAATCTATTATAAGCATAATGCAATAAAATTTACAACTTCAACTTATCAAAAAAAAAAAATTACAACTTCCTAAACACCGATTGCAAACATATAAAACCAAAATTTTGAAGGACAATTATGATAAAATATAATATAAAAGGATAAGAAGAGAATATTCAGCATGTGGTCGGTTTTAATTTTACCTTATTATCCCAAACAGCGCACGATCGATGAGTTGTTAGAAACCTTAACACTGAATGCTCAATGGGACTAGGTCCGAACTCATCACGACTCTGAGCAGGAACAGCAGCCATACTGCACAAAGTTTAGGGAGTCAAGTGTAATATACGCACATGTTGAACATAAATTGGCAAGGATCTCAATGTATAGCCTAATTTCTTGCACAAACGATAAGTATGACAATCAACCACAGGGAATAAAGATACATATAAAAAACTCAATATGCTGCTGAGTTGAATTGGGATAATCCTAATTCTTTGGGATATATAGTGTCAAATTGGTTTATTTTTAAGTGGTAATTTAGTATAATTTAATTTATTTCTATTGGTTTATTTTGTTTAAAATATAAGCAAAACAAAAATATAACTATCTAAGGTGGCAAGTTGTTAATAGTGGATAGTAAAATAGTATTTAATGATGAACTCTTATGAGATTCAATAATAATATGCGAACTCAACAGGTGTGAAATTTGTTATAAAAAATGTTGTATCAATAACATTGCTCAATTTTTCACACAAGACAAGTTTCTCTATGTAAATTCCTAGAATTACACGAGGGTTCAAAATTAAGACACCCATCATATATATAATTTCTTCATTTGTGAAGAAATTAAGACACCCATCCAAAGAATCCCTATGGTTTGGTTTTTTTTTGTTCACATCCTGAAATTTGAAAATAACATTATTTTCAAAGAAAACAAATATAGCCAGTGCATCTAACCCTCACTGATTAGGGTAGCGAAAAAATCCATTTTAACCACACACTGAAGTAAACCAAATTGTACTTGGAATTAGACAACGGAAAAACAAATGACTCACAATTTTTAAGGCAATGGAAGCATTAAAATGTACACAATTATCAGCATGAACTTTATTCGGTAATTAAAAATAATATCCCTATAAATTTACACAATTATAATAGCAATTATTTATTTTTACACAATGTTACATAATCTAACTTAAGTGAATTTTAAGTTTGGTTGTGATGATACTTCTTCTATTATATAAGCAATAGAAGCATTCATGTTAATCTTTGTAAAATAGAAAAAGCTCCACATTTTTCTCAACTAACTTAGCTCTTATTTAAAAAATAAAAAATAAAAAAAAATAAAAAAATAAAAACTTACCTTTCATATTATGTGCAATTATATAAAATTCATTCATATTTACAATAGCTATGCAAATTTACTGTGTCATTATTCATTTTACATTTAATTTTTTATTCTTTTTTTACATTTTACATTTTATTTTTTTATATATTTTGAGAATAAAAAATTAATAGTTTAATGAAATATATTTTAAAATAAATAATATAATACAGTATTTTTAAAAAGTTGTTGCATAAATGGTTTCAAAAAAAAAAAAGTTTTTACGTTTTTTTTTTTAGAAGCAAGTTGTTACAAAAAATAGAAATAGTTTGTTCATAAAAAAAAAAAAATATATATATATATATACTAAAATACTGAAATTACAAATGCTCTAATGCTATTGAGTGGGTTTTGAATACTCCGGCAAACACATTTTAGTTTAGATTTTAGAAAACAAAAAATTTGAACCACAAAAATTTGTAAAACATGAAGAACATTGTATAAGTGTAAAAAAAAAAGCTCAAGCACATTTTATTAAAGGCCACAATCAATGCATGCCAATCAACCATTACCAATAAACCCAGAAAAAAGAGAGAGTTCTTACTTTTGTGAGGTAGTCGGAGCCAAACCATTTAGGGAGAAAGACTGAGCGAGCAGAGATGGAGCACGGAGCGGAGGGGCGACAGCAACGGCGACGGAGTGACAGAGTGAGAGGGGGCGACAGCGACGGAGCGATAGCACGGTAACGGAGCGAGAGGGAATGAGAGTCACAGTGATGGCGACAGAGCTTGGTGAGTGAGACTGTGAGAGGGAATGAGAGTGAGAGAGCGAGAGGAATGAGAGTGAGACTGAGGGCAGTGTCAGAGTGAGAGGGACTGAGAGTAAGAGGGACTGCGAGTGAGAGTGAGAGAGAGAGAGACTGAGATACTGTGTTTTGAACGTTTTGTGTTTGAAACTTAGTTTTTTTTTGTCTCAGACAAAAAAAGCCTTTTTGATGAGTGACACATGGTTCAAAGGAAAACGACTACACTATAATCAACTTCCTTTGAACCAAACCGAGTCCACTATATTCGGTTTCTGGGCTTGGAAAACAAATTCAATTTACTCGGTTTCTTGGCCTATAAACCAAGTCCACTAAACTCGTTTTTTGGGCTTACAATACAACTCCAATAAACTCGATTTTTGGCCTACGTGACCACCACTTGGCCACCTCAGCTGCTGGCAAAAACAGTAAATTCGAATTCAGTATACTCGTTTTTATGACCCAAAAATCGGGGATTTTTAAGAAATTAACTATCAATCCCAAACTATATCGTTAGTTAGGCAAACTTTCAAACTATTTGCATTTTTAACAATTCGAGTACTTCAGAGTCGATTTTCCTGTTCAAATTCCCCGTTTCGCCAGCAGCTGAAGCGGAGGAAAGTGGGAACGTTACGCAGAAGTCGACTCCAGACGAGGCGAGCTGTATGTATAGAAGTCGACTCCAGAGGAGACGACTTCTATACATAGAAGTCGACTCCTCTGGAGACGACTTCTATACATAGAAGGCGACTCCTCTGGAGACGACTTCTATGTATAGAAGTCGTCTCCAGAGGAGTCGACTTCTATGTATAGAAGTCGTCTTCTCTGGAGTCGACTTTTGTCCATTCCTGCTACACATCCCATCCCAGTCTCATCCATGGCAGAGAACACGTGCACAGCGAAATCGTCTTCTCTGAAATCGATTTCTAAGAATTATCCTCCCCTCTCCACGTGTTGCCATGGGTCCTAACTGGGGACTTTTTTCCTTCTTACCCGGGTCACCCTTCAGCACTTTTTGAACATATCAGCTCTTCATCTCACAGTTCTTCTCCCTCACTTGCACTCACACAACACTACATTCAGCTCTTCTTAAAACAAACAACACTCATCATCTCACAGCTCTTCTCCCTCACTTGCTCACACAACACTTTTCATCTCAGGTAATGTGATTTGCTAGTTTTTTTTTTTTTTTGAAGAAAATTTTTAAAACATATTAGGAAAAGTTTTGTTTTTGTTATTTGTTAGTGATATTGTGATTAAATTGTTAATATATTGTAATTTTTTTTTTTTTGTTATTTGCTAGTTTTTTTTTAACACATTATACACACATTTATAAAATCATGAATACTTTAAGATCATAATACACACATTATATTATGATGATTATGGGGAATATTTAGAACTAAATATTGTGATACTACAACATATTGGGAATTTGTTTTTGTTAGTGTAAATATTGTGAATAAATTATTTGCTAAGTTTTTTTTTTAAAAAAAATAATATTGTGATTATTGGGAATATTTAGTACAAAATATTGTGATTAATTATGTTATTACAACATATGAGAATATTTGTTTTGGTTGTTAGTATAATTATTGTGATAATATGCTAAGTTTTTTTTTTTTTTTTTTAAATTACTATTGTGATGTATTGGGAATATTTAGTAGTAAATATTGTAATCAATTGTTAGGTATATTTAGTAGTTTTAGGTCTTTATCATGGATATGAAATGGATTATGAGTTGATATCTAAGATAGTATTTGTAACAAAGATTTCAATGGATAACTGGTTGGTATGTAATATTTTTGTTCATCATAACTTATTTGAATGGGTTTTGAAAGTCATG